>NC_135549.1:15672341-15779841 GCF_964340395.1 Glandiceps talaboti
TAATTACCAATTACCAATAGAGAGTCGTAGACTGAAGGCGAATATAAAAACACCCAGCAGTCTGTCCGTCCATTTGTCTATATGTCAGTGCATTTGTCTGTTTAGCTATAGCCGTCTGTCAGTCGGTGCATTGTTCTCCCGGTTCATTTTTTTCTGTCATAAAATGTGTGTTTGTCTTTCTAGCTGCCTGTCTGTAGGTGCATTGTCCTCCATTCTGCACCATAAAAATTTTCTTTGTCATAAATTCTTCCACTTGAGCACTCGAAAATAAACGCCACATATTGCATATAGTAGTATTTAATATATATATATATATATATATATATATATATATATATATATATATATTTACACACAATATATATATATATATATTTGTATATATATATATATATATATATATATATATATATATATATATATATATATATATATATATATATATATATATATATATATATATATAGACAAAGAATTTCACCTAACAAAAAAAGTCATTCAAAGTATCGCATTCAACAACTTGGAAAACAGCGAATTGTTCCAGAATATCAAACATGCACCATTGCACAAAAATGCCAATGTATTTGGTTGTTTGGATATTGTGATCGGTACATATGACACGCAACTGTGCATTGCACAACGTTACACGACTTTAAGGTTGTTTGTTCTTACGTAGATTGGGGATGCAGTGAGGTAATGATAAGGAACGGAAAGCCATTTTAGTATTTACAGGAAATTAAGTGTCAATGTGTACATATACATCACATTACATCAAACGAATGAATGAGATAAATAGTGACATTGCGTCTGCATCAGAAATCACATCACATTCAGTGGGAAGTGAAACTCGGTCGTTCAAAATGAAAGCGGTATATTATTATACTTTGCAGCAAGCATACAGTATGTCGACACACAATAAATTGTGGAGAAGCACAAGTACAAGTGCCAGAGTTAGGAAAACAATGTATACAAATAGCACTGTAAAAACTAAAGTTTGAAAGTTAAATAAACTGTGCTCTCTTTGACGGTGTATTGTTGTTTCGATAGAGAAATCCACCTGGATAATTCCGTGGCGATAGTCAAATCATCTAATTGATTAAAGTCTACAAAATGTTGCTAGGTATACATGTTCAAATATTAAGAAGTGTGTATCACATCGAATATATCTTAAATTCAAGATTTATAAGAAGCCTACCATACATTACTTATTGTATGTACATGGATATAACTCGTAACATTACACTAATCACGTATACGTATTATAATAGCAGACTGTACTGAGTAAGTTGGGACTCTATCCAGAGATTGCCATTTTTCCTTCTCTAGCCGTACGCGTAGAATGGCAGAATCGAGTCCAGACTCATTCCGTAAGTAGGACTACTTCAATCGTAGCTTAAAGGCTGGTATTACACTGTTTGGTATCGCAGGTACTTATGCACCACAATATGTTCACGAAAATCATTATTAAATGATAGTGATATCTGATTACATTCAGTGGGAAGTGAAACTCGGTCGTAAATGATCTATAGATTAGAAAGTGATGAGTTAAATGTAAAAAGTTTCAGTATCACCATAGACTATTTATAAAACCTAAATACTATAAATTTTGAAATGGAGAATTTTATAAATTATTAAGGGAAAGATGAATAGTATTGAGATTATGGACCAAAATTAAATTCGTTTGATACAGAATTAAACAACAAAAGGCCTAAGAAAACAATGACAGCCTTTACGGATGTTGTGTACAAACATAATTCCTTTAGTTTGGTGTAGGAGAGGGTTCGAACCGTTTTAGTTCTCATCCGACAAAAGCGATTCTACTTTTCATGGAATCTAGTTTGTACCACTAAGTTCACATGTTTCTTTAAATGTTAAATCTAGAAATGTAAATTGTTCGCTATAATAGTAAATACATGGCACTAAAATTCTTTAAAGTTGTAATATAAAAAGCATTTTTCTCACTACATAGTGGCTTTATATTCATATTACTACATACTACTACATACTGGTTTGAAATTGATTGTTCTGTCTGAAAAAAACTATCAATTTTAGCCAATTAAGTTGAAGGGATGAAGGCCTAACCAAAGAATTTATTTTTATATCCTACATTGAATTATTGATCTCGCCCCTTATAAATCAGTTGTTCATCTTAAAATGAAATGTTATAGGCATACCTGGCCCTTCATGGCCGTTCGAAGTGCTCTTTATAAGAAGAGGTTTCTTATAAAAAAAAATCGTCTGATTTATGGAAAATATGCTCCCTTTCATTAAAGCCATCTTCGACAGAAATAGTGTGAGAATGATGAACCTTGGCAACAAGTGATTTTTTAGATCTTATTCCGAAGGCTTTTTTTTAAATGTCCGTTATCTTTAGTGAAGTCGGCCAGTTATAAGCAAAGTTTTGTTTATGTGTCTCCACGCTCATTTGGATGGCTTGTCTAACCCGTTTCAATGTGTCAGAAAACTGTGGTTCAGAAAAGTTCAAATGTTATTGATTACCGTGTTTTTTTTCGAAAAAAAGTGGCGCTTGAAAAGGTACAGATGAATCAAAATTGACACATTGCTGTACACTTTCCATCCACACAGTAATAAATACAGATGTGATATGATGCGGTTTTGAAACTGATCCTGAAGGCATACATTGTCACGTTTACTGTGGTCTGGTCATTTACCATATAAAGCACACTACTCTTGTATTCAGGTGAACACTATTTCACTTTACAACTAAATAAAATCTACACCTGGTTAAAAAAGTGCACACAATCACCAGGCCAAGGAAAGAATAAGTGTCTTGAAACGGGTGTCTTCTCAGGACTAGGGATCCGATGAACACTGCATTGTGTGGAGCTGGTAAATTATCCAAGAAGCAAGTATTAAACACTAGAAATGAATACATTGGGCAGACATCAAACATTAGAGATACTAGCAATAGGTAGCGCATGACATCCGTAGCATGATTATAGTGATATTTCAGTGAACTATAGTGAACTAAGTTTGCCAGTATGCTTTGTCTCGACTTCGACTGGTGTGGCATATTCTGACACCCTGCCCTATCACCCTGATAAGACGTAAACAACTCAATGTATATAATCCAACAAAACACAGTGTGTTTGATACCATGAGCCGGGTCAATGTTTTCTGAAATGTCGTAGGCAGGCTTTGACATGGGCCTGTTCAGCCTTGTATGATATGATATGATATGTCGTGCCGTTCATTCCTAATCCAATCTGATTACGGCTCAATTGCTTTATTTACCTTTATTTCCTTTGTATATTGTCGTTTAATTTCGATTTTGTTGTTATGAGAGTAGAGAAAGACACTCACTCCCGAACCTCCGAAAAACAAACAACACTATGTGAAGAAAATAGAGGTAAATAAATGCATTCTCATGTCATAATTTAATCAGATTGGCCTTAAGCATCCTCTCTTTACATGAGTCTAGCCCTGATATGTGTATGGTAGTATCTTTTCAACGTGAATGTTTTGGTTTTTAGATGCTAAAATTGCAGTGTATATATATATATATATATATATATATATATATATATATATATATATATATATATATATATATATATATATATATATATATATATATATATATATTTGAAAAACTATTACGCTCTGCCACTGCGGTATAGAGCACTGTCTTAGCAGATTGATACTCACCGAGTTATATATATATATATATATATATATATATATATATATATATATATATATATATATATACTGCAATTTTAGCATCTAAAAACCAAACTATTCACGTTGAAAAGATCCAATGATACATGAAAAGACATGTTGTAACTGTTAATCAGCAGTTTTACCTGTATGTAGTCTAAGAAGCAGATAATGAACACAGTCATGCACTATATACAAATCAAGTTATTGTTGCGTATCTAGCTAGTATCTTGTATCTAGTGCTGGGACTCTTTGAAATTAAACCATGAACATTGTGCCATAGCTAAAAAAACACACATCAATCATGTCACCGTCCATTTCTTGTTTGGGTATCTTCTACAAAGACTTGTTATCATGTAACTTACAGTTGTACAGCTGAATTCCCCAAACCGCGAACACATAACTATCATATAAAGATTTTGTTTGCAACTTTATACTGTATGCACATGTTAACTGTCCCAATTGTGTCAGGGGTTCTCTGTCCATGGACTGCTATCACTACATGTTTATATCATCGTATTATCTATTTAGCTACACGTTTAACGTAAAGATGATTCAATATACGTTAAGATGTTTGTATGCTATAACATCAAGAGTATGTCATTACATGTAACAAATTTGTCCAACAGTGCTCAAATTACAGCCATCGGAAGTGTAAAGACGATAATATGAGTATTCTGAAAACGTAATTGGGGAATGTTTATTACATGTGGTTATCGCATATATTTTATAGCTGCATTGAACAAAATCAACGACTCGTGTTTTTTCCTTTTTACATAAAAGTACTTGTGTACACAATTTCAGCAATGTCTGATTGCATGCACAGCTTTAACTGCATAATGAACGAGTTTTTAATTTTGGCATTTCAGATACAGAGATAGATAGCAAGATAAGATCAAATAGATATGATAAGTTGATAGGTAAATATGTAAAAGTAGGGCAAATTAATCAAAAACCATCAGTTATAGATGACGCAATGCACATAAAACCTTGCTTTGACCGATACTTTAAATTTCACCTAAAGGTGTCCACTTTATACATAAGAAGCGGAGAACTTCTTACTGTGCCGAAACAAACTTTCTTTCTTTCCGACCAAACCAGTAGGGTTTTCTTTACCTGGGAATTGAAATAAATAGGTTCATCATCAAATATATATCAATTAGGTGGAAAGTCTTCGCTCGTCCCTGGAGCAAAACTGAGAATGAAATACCGAGACCCTTTCAGTCGACCTTTTCATGTTTTGTTGCTGCATACGCAATCTGGAGAATTCCATAGCAAAGTAACGATGATATACCCTCTGGCATCGACAGAGAGAAGATTAATAAGCAGGTCTCGTTGTACTCCGAAATGAGCATCCAATTCAAAGAGAAGTATCATAACATTGCGTCCGGATTTTGAAACTATGATTGAAAAGCACATTGGGAAAATTGGACTGATAAAAGAGAGAATGCAAATGTCAAAAGGATCTTAAACGTAATGTATAAAGACAGGTAGACGACCGAACAAACACTGCCTGCAGTTAAAGGAACGTTATAGTTTTCAAAACGAAGTCACAGATCAATACTAATGACGTCCGAAGGCCAAGTCTTGATGATAGGTGTTACTCAAACTAAATTTTTTTAACGTTTTATTTCTGAGTCACTTTATTATGAAGGCTCACAATTCGAGACAGGGAAATAGCATGACTAACCTTGACTTGCTGACGAGAGTGAGTAAAGCCTAACGAGATATCTAGTCTTTTGTGTGTGTGTGTGTTCAGTCACGTCGTGAAGGACAAAGCTCGCAGATGATAATAGTAACTATTCCATACTTATCACAAATACAGGCAAGTAGCAAATTTTGACTGTTGTTATTACACATTTATACGCAGCGTGAAATGTTTCATAAAAATATTCTAGGTATTCTTTTTAATAGATTATAATATACTCAATAAATTACATACTTTAACATAAGTCATTGACCTCACGAGGAGACAAGACATCTTTAAAAAATGACCCTAGAGGTTACAAACAAAGGCAAACAACCGATTATGAATTGCACGGAAGGTCATAGAATTTCTTAACAATCATACGAGGTTAATCACCTCGTTATTGTTAAATACTTCCTACTTCGAAAACATACCACGAAATTATCTTAAAACAGACATAATGTACAACTTCCTGTTTCGAATTAGTAATTCCGTTATATGCATGGCGGTAGAGTTCTGAATCCCCCTTCCACATATAAACTACCAGTGTTATTGTATACATCAAATCCAATTTACTACACAAACAATGAAATAAATGAATAAATGAATTAATGAATGAATGAATGAATAAATGAAAAATATATAAACATAAGTAGTTTACCAAATGTAGTATAATAGAAGCCGGCAGAACGAGTTTATATGATTCACACCAATAAAGAATAAATCGAAGGTAAACTTGCAAATCTGCGCAGCACAACTGACAGATGAAATGTGCCGTATTATATATCTTTCCGCCTCACTTCGCCGCAGTTATCTGGAATAAATAGACAGACGTCTTTTAAACTCACTCCATAATTTGGTTTTACTTGCGGAGCCAAACAGCGTTATTGATTTATATTCACCGGGATTGGCAAATTAGTAGTCAATTGGCCGTACAGCACATCGTGTGACAAAAAAATAAAGAAAGGTAAAGTGGCCGGGCGTACTTCATGCTGTTCTGGCTGTACGTGACAAATGCACATTTATACACTGGATATTAGAAGAGCTGTCTATTCACGATTTATCTTTAAAAGGTAGTTTTTAATACACTTCAATTTCGTCAAATTTAGCTTCTTTCTCAGAAATCGTTTCACCATCAATACTTTATACTACTTGGATCATATCGAAGTCAGACTTTCGGTTTTTAGGATTGAGTTTTTGTCTGTCTCAGACCAAGAGAAAAGGCTATAGCATTTTTTGCATTGTTAAATTTGAATTCTTCGCTTCGAAGCTTATCCAAACAACATCGCTTCGCAGCTCATTTCCTTCATCGTCATTCGAATGGAAATTATGTGATTATCCTTTCCTTTGCAGGAAGAATAATTATACTCTTCAGATACAACAGAATTTCTCTCTATTGACGAAGACTAAATTCAGTGTCCCAATTTATATATTTGGAGATGATGTCTGGGGGAAGAAGCATACCGAGGCCACCGTTTACGTGCAGGTGGCTTCTATGCCTGTTGACATGGAGTTTATTCGAATTGTGTCACTGTCAAGGTATGTAGCTGACGACGTTATTGAGTTAATGATTGTGATTTAACAAGTCAACTCAACCCCCTCAAAGTCAAAATCACCGAACTGTAAAGAAATTGGAATTGATTCTATTTAATTGGTAACTGGCGATGTATACATACAAAATGGATTGGACATCGCCAGTGTGTACGTGTATCAATATCAGGGAAAAAGACAGCGCATACCAAGTTACCAGTGATGATTAACTGTTGCAGCGACTACAATTATTGTATTTCTTTATTTGTCTTTTTACAATTTCCTTATCAGCCCGACGGGCACTGTCTGAAGGGGGGGGGGGGTTATATAAATAATCACTGTCCGCCTGTCCTCATATCTCAGACACCTAGTCTCAATTCAAACAAACCTTGCACAAATATCAAATCGTATCGACCGATACTTTATGACAAAAACGCACCATTTTGCCTCCTACCTCCAAACGTTTAATACATGCAGCCACTACTAAAATATTTACCCTGACATTATGAATAAGCAGCCTTCTAATGAGACCTTTGACCTTTCACCTGGATCACCATATCCAAGGTCAATTGGCTGAAATGTGTCTATTAATCGTAACTCAAGAAGTTAAATACATATAGGAATTTCTCTACACCAATAGTACCAAAGGTAAGCTTTCTTCCTATGTCTTGACCCTGACCTCTATCTTGAAGGTCAAATAGTAAATTGTCCAATGACTTCCAAAGTTTGTACTTAGAACAAAAATGTATGTGCCCATGTTAGTCACACACTATGCTTTGATTTTGACCTTCAACTTCAAGGTCAAATAGAAAATTGCTCAACACCTCGGGAAGTTGTATACCGATACTGGTTGATGTAAACCTTCTATTCAGAAACGGACTTTTGATCTTACCTTCATCTTAAAGTCTTAGATCAAATAGGAATATGCACTTGTAATAATAAATTTGGATATTTAGTTCACAGGCTCACCATTCGATTTGTCGACGCCAATAATGTCAGGGGTAATCTTTCCGAAAAGACAATAACCCATTGCCTTGACCTTCAATGTCAATTAACAATTTACCCTATGCTTTTGGAGATTAGCACGTTGAGATACAATTCAACTGTATCCATAGACGAGCTCTATCTTTAACAGCTAACCTTCGACCTTAAACATCGATTTCTCAGGCTTTAATTATTGTCAATTACTGACTACAGTAAATTACTGACTACAGTTAATGTTTCCTTCTGAAATATCAAGTGTATGTCAACATCCACATTCTCAGATAAAGTCTTGCTGATCTCGTCCCATCTTTCAATATCTTGTATTGAGCATTTCCCATGCCCATTGTCTCCTTGTGTATTTGGGTCAATTAACATCAATATTACGCTGTTTTATGTTATGTCATGTTATCTTATGTTATGGTATATTATGTTATATTATGTTATGTTATGTTATGTTATGTTATGTTATGTTATGTTAAGTTACGTTATGTTACATGCATTATAAATATACTTTGATATGTTGATTCATACCAACGTTGGTGGAGGGTCTATGGTTGATTTGTTATGAACTTGCAAAGGAATTGTAGGACCTTGTTTTAAATACCGACCAACAACACTTTAGTATTTTGAGATATAGTATGCCTTCGAAAGTAGAAGACATGTTTTATCTAATTTTTAGCGAATGTTTGTTTGTTCAGACTGATCGACATCCCGTCATCGTAACGTATTATCCTCTAATGTTAATTAAAAGGTCGTATTATTCCCCGGTGATCGTACCTCGATACAACTGCACTTTATGAGGAATACAATTTAATCTTATAGGATCTTATAAATGGCATCCAAAATATTGCTTCAAAATGAGGACAATTATATGTTTTTTTTCTCGTTTTATAATGTCCTTCTAGTACAGTTAGTAAGTGGACAATTTTGTATACGTGTACACGACGCCAGGACGAGAACACCAATGAAGTATTACTGTAACATTTAAGAAACCAGTGTAGTCCGTCTATCGTACAAATATACTTCAAAGCGAATTAACATCTCAATTCAGCGGAGACTGCTCACCGTAACTGCACTCTCGTTTAGTTACAACAGAACAGATTTAGTTCTAAGTACACTCCACTATACATCACCACACCGAAATCTCGTTTGCCTAGTAATACGTCGCCGTAGGCACTATATTTTCTCAAGAATCTTTCGAGAATTTAGACGCAATAGAGTCCAAACGATAGTCTCTGTGGATGGATACAGCATTAAGTAAGAGTTATATATTATAGAAAGTCATCGAGGGTGGGTTTAACCTCGGGAAACAAACCAAACAAGCCCCTCTGAAATATTTACAGTTTGTGTGCACTTCGTTGCACAGCCAATAGCTAAAACAGATGATCCTGAAGGAAAAGGCATTTAGGATTTCTTTCAAATGATATTCCCGGTCGCGATGCGTTTTGTTAGGTATTATGCCAGGTTAAGTTATTTGCCTTTTATCAAAGTCGTCATTAAAGATAAATTGAGAATAAATTGGAGCTGTGAAAGTATGATTGTCAGTCGAATTGACGTATTATTAGTTGAATTTTACCAATGGACATCATGTCGCTTCCCTAAGGATATCGTGATGATACTCTGGATGGGTTGGTGGTGTTTACATGTAGTTCGAATCAGAACACTTAGCAAATAGAATTTGGGTGGGGTAAAAGGATAAACATGGCGGATATGTCTCTAAAATTGTGAATAAAACAAAACACAAACAAACAAAACCGACAACATTTGTAAATTTCAATATTATTTGATAAAGAAATAGATAGTGGTAAATTCACCCGCCTAATTTATACCATGTCATATGATACAAGTTCAGTCTACCGAAAGACTTGGATTTCAGAAATCTTCAGATGATATTTCGTCAACAGTACAATATTCAAATATCATATCATACGATCAGAGCTGATTATGGCTGCCGTTGTTCACATACAATGCCATCTTTTACAGTTTTTGCTTGCAGGTGTAAACTATATTAAACAAACTCTATTCTTTAAATAGACTATGCTATTCGTGTTCGTCACCAGGAGATGAATTATCGTCCCGGGCGTACTCATGGCTCTCACAATACTTCAACAAAACCTTCAGCAATATACTTTTGACACTTATAAGATATACATGTAATGTGAATCGATCAGCGCATGCGTGGTTGACTCAGCCAGCTTTGCCTAACAGCTTTGTATCAATGTTATCAGACAACTACGAGCGTTTTACTTGCTTGATCGCTATGTTTCTTTTCCTTCTTTAAGTAAATTTCTTGATGCGGTCATGACGACTTCCTTTCCGTTTTCATTTCTAGATGCATTTACACCGAATTCTGCAGGTCCCTCCAATTCAGCTATCAATGATGATATATCTCTAGCCTTAATCATCGTGGCAGTAGTTCTCCTCGCGACCTTCCTGTGTGTTTGCTGTGCTGCGTGCAGAAACTCCCTTTGTCCCGACGAGCAGGCAGGTGAGCTGTAGATTTCTCTAATCTATATTCAATATCAAGGTCACGTAGTTCTTTTTTTATTTATCAGGATTTCATCTGAGGTCACAACATTGCTACTCGCGGATTCATATGACAAGGATCCGCTTTAGTAGTGTGTATCCGACGTAGCTACTAATTATTAAGTTTGTCCCCTCAAGGCAAGAAAATCTATATCGTGATCGTACCATTAAATATTCGTTGAGCTCAATTCTTGCTCTATAGCTGTGTAAGATATGCTTTATTAAATATGCACTCTAATATGTAAGATGTAGGGCGACGTAAGCAAAAGAAGTGTCTTTATATTTATACTATCGCTCAATGTGTAATGTCTGCAGATAACACATAGACCTCCAACTCTAAATGCGAGTTTACCCTCAAGGAATACTGAACATTCTGTATATATCTTCCTTCCTCTCATACATGCATAAGAGCATCTCCTTACACAGACCCTTTCCGATAAAAATAGCGCTGTACTTTCAATTCTGTAAGGGATTCCTTTTCTGTGTACGTCGCGTCGACTATATTAATTAACCTGAAAACTGTTAGGATTCATCCATCGTATGGAAATCTTCATCCACTGTCCCTCTATCACTGTGATTTATCGACGGACGCCTGAACATGTCATTTGACTCGAATATCTTAGCTTTCACATACTACAGACCGTTTGAAAATAAACGCTATTTAATTTTTGTCATTTACACATGTGACTTGAAGAGTTCAACTGTGCGATTTTTTAGCTTGTGAGACGATATCTATTGCAGCCTAGAATCTTCTATATACATCTAAGACTACTTATCGATTCTTGGTAAAACACTTGAGATATTGTCGTGGTGATTTCGACTCAGACAAGTCAGATGAATGATGAGTGTAACGTGATTGATTAGTTTGAGAATACAGCAGCAAATCTGCATTATGTAGATACTGATGATCATAAAATATGTGTTCAACTGTAAAGGGTGGACAATTTGTTCTTTTCAGAAAAAGCCCAATTAAGATATTCGAAAGGATGTTTAACATTGAATGGCCATTTGACGCTGTCACTTGTGTCTATGTCAGTAATGGGGTATTTATATTCTGCTGTGTAGCCTTGTATTCTTCGCCACTGCATGCGTAATTTTATGTTCTCGTGTTTTCCGAACGGTAGTTGTCTATTCTTAAATTGAAAGACTGATTTCATACCATAATACGACTTAGAAAATCCAGATGTATTGTACTCTACAAAACGCCAATTACGGCGATATTCTGAAACATCAATATCAAATAGCTAAATGGTACATATAGGTTAGAAAAAAGAACTGAATCCAATTCTCCATCGCCCCCGTAGTAAACGAAATGTATCTAAATGTTTACCTGGAGCAACTTGAACTGAACACTACCAAAGCCTATCTCCAGTCTACTACACACAAAGATGGGCAAATAATCCAGACATATCATGGCGACATCGTTGCAATTATACTGTCTACCATGTTAGCTCACATACACTACACTACTTAGCATTTTGTATACAGCAGACTAAACTTAAGTGTTACAATTGTTACGCTTGCTAGAAGATAAAGTAAGCAAGTTTCTCGTAGAAAGTCAAAAGACAAAATCTTTCTAGAGCTTACTTAAAACTTTTATAAAATTTATAGCAAAGGTGACGTCAACCAAATTTACACAAGAATAGATAATAGTTTTGCAGACACAAATTATCAAATGATGACATCGAACAGATAAACCTAATTCCAGTATCGCGTAATCAACCAGTGACGAGTTAAAGAAAACCACTGCATGCAGCAGGATGCCGTTTAGTGGTCTGAGGTAGAATGTAGCAACAGTGCAACACTAACACAGTACTGTAACTGGCCTGTACAAGAATGCAACACTGATACAGTACTGTAATTGGCCAATACAACAATGCAACACTAATACAGTACTGTAATTGGCCAATACAATAATGCAACACTAATACAGTACTGTAATTGACCAATACAACAATGCAACACTTATACAGTACTGTAATTGGCCAATACAACAATGCAACACTAATACAGTACTGTAATTGGCCAATACAACAATGCAACACTAATACAGTACTGTAATTGGCCAATACAACAATGCAACACTAATACAGTACTGTAATTGGCCAATACAACAATGCAACACTAATACAGTACTGTAATTGACCAATACAACAATGCAACACTTATACAGTACTGTAATTGGCCAATACAACAATGCAACACTTATATAGTACTGTAATTGGCCAATACAACACAATACAATACAATACACAATAGAGTGTAATACACACTCCTGGTAGATCAGCCCACCCACTGGAACACAACACAACGCAACGCAACGCAACGCAACGCAACGCAACGCACCCAACGCAACGCAACGCAACGCAACACAACACAACACAACACAACACAACACAACACAACACACAGCACAGCACAACACAACACAACACAACACAACACAACGCAACACGTACAACACAATGTCAATTAGTGCAATACATCACGATACAGTACGATATGTTTAAATGATATGCATATTGGTACCATATAACATAGTTAAAGCTGCAACTATAACTGCTGTGTAGTCAGACTACTGTACTTATCTGATGACTGGCTTTGAAAATTTGCAATCTTCACTGCATTGTGTAAAATATTCAGTACAGGATATTTCAACAAAAAACATGTCTGTCATACAAATGCATGAATGCTAGCTATTACTATAAAAGCCCGTGTATAGCAGAACAGAAAGTAAATACCAGGTACAGCTGTGTATAGACCCGGTATCGTATTTTGTTAGTTACCACCGAATACGTGATTGGTGTCAATCTCCTAGCCTTCTGTAAATGGTACTAATCGCTAAGTCTTATGATTGCAGTCCCTTTGCAAAGTAAGGCTATTACTAAGCCCTGAGACTATCCAATACTGGCATATTTACAAAATAATGAGCTACATTCAGATTTATGCTTTGTGAATATAATCAGAATTCCCTTCCAGCAGATGCGTCACAATATATCCAACGGTCATTGCCCGGCGAAACACTATAATAAAAAATGAAGATCACTGTCACTAATTGATTACAAATGACCCGAAATGATTCAGGCGTGTGTATAAAATTGAGTGTGTTTCCCAACTAAACAGTTTTGAGTCTTGCGTTCTGTATCATAAATAATACCGGTTTATCGAAAGGTAATCGCGAACATATAAATGTGAGATAACGTACTGCATGCGTAATGTGGGTAATCCTTGATTAGAAAATAGAATATAATCATATAAATCAATAAGTGCAAAGAATGACCCCTTTGAATGTTTTACCGTAACTGAACTGAGATTATGTGACAGATGACACAGTGTGCCATCATTGCTATCGACATGGGAAAACAAAATGAGTGATGGATAGTAGCCGTGGGTAGAAGCCAGTAAGTCATTATTGTATTTACATGCCTTGAATTAAAACACCAGTAACACGTTCAATTTATTGTCAGATTTAAATAGCTTCAATTTAAACTCTGAACAGAGCTGTCGTCCTCTCTGGGCGTGCTAGATGGAATAGGAGGACAAAACCAATCGCAAGTAGGTGGTTATTTGCCACCTTCGATTGATTTTCACAAAGGTCAACTTTCAGTCTTCAGAGAGTGAAAAAAAGAACAAATATATGATCCACTCGTGTATGGAGCTTGTTTGACATATAAATCACATTGAATCACTTCATCTTTTGGGACTCGTTACGCTTTACAAAACTAATGTATATGCACACTTCCTCGTATGCAAATTGTAATGATTGTAAATATTTCATCTGAATTTAAACACGAGAACACTCTCCGATACGCAATTCTGTTTTATATTCAACAACACTTCACTTCCCATCCTCTGCAACAATTTTCTTCACGCAGCAATGCTCACAACAATCTAAATAACAAAACGTGACTTGAGTATCAAGCCTCTGGCTTTCCCCTTTTTCTCCTCCCACTGTGAGTCGTAAAATATGTTCAACATTTAAGAAATACGCGGTGAATGTGTTCGTGTTTGTAAATGGAATCTCGTCTCGCCGCTTATTTGGCGCTAACTCGAAGCACTTTACAATTTGGTGTAGTAGTGAGTTTAGATGCCATTTGTGCAGCTCTATAAATTGATGCATTTACCTCAAATACGCTACACAGATCGTAAAAAAAATTGCCTACGTTTTCTTTTAGATTGTTTCATCAAATTTATTAGAACTAAACGTTATGTGAACATATGGAGTCTATAATTTCGAGAATCGCCAAAATGCATATATAGCGGTAATAAAGATGCAGTTGTTCACATATTATTGCTACGTAGTCAGGCTAAGGCAACCGTGATACGCCTTTGCAATGTAAAACTACTAGTTTCAGAGAGCGTTCAGTACGTATACATATACAGACACCCGCAAGTCTGCGATCTATATTTGCTAAACAATGTATTTGCCCAAACCTAGCTTCAATGATACGTTTTTTTATTTAGTACTTAACTAAGGAAACAACAAAAAACACAAGAATTGGAGCATTCAGGATACATCAATATATATCATATTTTATATCAGATTGCAAGAACATGTAATATTACATTCATTGAACTGACCTACATTGATAAGTTATAATATCATATTTCATATTGTTTTGAATACCATATCAAATAACGATCACAGTTACACATGTCATAATCTTTTATACAACACTTAAACTAGTGCAATATTTCATTCTAAGGTAACCCTACATCACATCGCCACATCGCATCAACTCAAGTCATATTCTGTCACAACACATCCCATGCACTGCATGTCAATACGTTTCATGTCCCAACTCTTCACTCTCCTATGTTTCAGAGCATTTCTCAGTCGTGAAACATTGAATTGACTAATTTCACGTCATTTCTCATTTCGCACGTCGTATATCGCGTGACAAATGTATAATAACACAACAGCTTATAAACACGTCACGTTATATACAATATCATTACACGTCAATGAATCGGAACACGATGCACACTACTGCCTTGTCGTGTGATGTTAATTGGTCAAACAGAATCACACACATTAGATCGTCCCAAGGGGGTAAAAAATTGCTGCCAGAATAAACTTATGAAGACTAGTTTTCGCAAAGATGTCCAATAAACATTCTGTGTCCAGTTCACACATTGTTAAAGGCCAGTGCCTAACATATCAACAGTATCACCGGTCTGCCTAATGATGTATATACTTCGTCACCACAAAGTATGTGAAACGCACGGACGCTCAAGTTGGAATTTGCCACTGTCAAGTCAAGGCTTTGCAATGGATCCATAAACGGCTCTTTAAAATTTATTTAAGCCTATGAAAATAAGTTGATTTGCGAAAATAGTCGTAAAAAGAAAAAAAACGAGTAGTTTTATTTGAAAATCAAAAAGGAACTGCCTCTAGGACATCAAACCTAGTATTCCCGGTGATGAGAAAACGGTACGTTTGACTTAATTGTACACACAATGTGTATGATCAAAGTAGAAACTAGACTAAGTATATATTTTCACTACCTGTTTGGTTCCAGTAATGGGTTATGTTCTGCGCTTCGGTTTTGTGTTCATCTTTCTGATTACATTCGATCGTACAGTCAGGACAACAATCTTAGACTTAAAATGATATTACACACCACATACACAATTCAATACATTCAATCAGAATGATGTACGCATGCATCAGAATAGAAGATGTCTGCCGCCACTTCTCAATCAATTTTACAGTACATGTCCACTGTTACTGTAAATTGACACCTATCGTTATGTGCTTGCTGTTATAAAAGTGTAAAAAAAAAAGAAGAAGTCAGAAATCAGATGCCAACTGTCCGATCAATAATCGGAATTAGACATTAGAGAATGCACTTGAAGAGAGACTATACAGTAACTCTTGGTAATTTCTTTGTCTTAGATTTTTTTAAAGCGAACAAGGACAGTAATCTCTCTCAGTATTGCGACAACGTGAATAGTGTTTTGAGGTTCCCTATACTGAAGGCGGGATTACATATTTAATGACTTAACATTCACCAAATAGAGGTATTTTTATCACGTACGGTGTCGATATAAGGAGATTGCTCCTGTGTCTTTTCTTTAAGAGGTTTTAGTAATGGCGTGAGACGTGCCCTTTCTTTAATGAAATATCTTCTTGTTGTTGTTTTCTGCAGATAGCGACGCAGCGACCGACACACCGGACACACCAAATTTGCTGTCGTGTGACATTGAAGTTAATGATATTATTCCACCGTCGTATAGTAATCTTGTCGCGGATGGTATCATTAGTGAAGAAGAAAATGCAGAAAATAGGGGTCAGGGCAACTCTACCGTTGTTAGGATGGATCCTGTAACACCTCCTCCAAATTATGACGTTGTTTTCAAACCTTCGTGGCCGAGATCGGCGTCTGCGTACGTTCTTCATCCTGAACGTATTGAGGAAGTCGCCATGGCTGATTTGTACACCAGGCAGACTTCCAGAACTTCGGAAAGAACCGTTCGTTCTGAAAACTCTATCAACAGATCGGTGTCTTTTGCCGATACCACTCCCGAAGGAATTGAAGACAGTAGTCAGAATATTGACGATGCGGCCATGCAAATATCACCCGATGTAAGCGGTGGAACATATGCAGCAACATCAGACGGATCCATGTCACGAACAGACGAGTTGTCGCAGGATGACATTGTGCAGTCTCCACGTTCAATATCCGAATCAGAGCCTAGTGCTCGACAACAGTCAGAACCTTCTCAGGTGCAAAGTCCTGTAACGCCAGAGACCGAATCCACTGAAGAAAGGACATCTAGCGTAAATGCCAACGAGGAGGAAAATAATAACCGAACGTGATATGATTGGATTTCTACAACACTTTTTCTCATTTATTTCCGCCATCCAAGTTGGCTTCCAGTTGATTGAATTTTATTCAATTGTCCATTCACTTAAATAGGTATAAGTCAGAACATCGACTGCATTTATACTCCAATGTGTTATCTAAGACTTCAACTATTTATTGTTACACTTTTGAAGAGTATTGATGGATACCTCTAATCCTATTAGCCATTCTCTGGGGAAGAAAACAGAGCGTATATGGAGTAGTCTTCTTGTCTCCTGAACCTGCATACAAGAAGTGGCATATTAAGATGTCTGCTTTGTCTCTTGAATCTGCGTCCTATGCACTTTTGCCCTTTACATGAAATTACCTAAAATGACACCGACTCAATAACACCACATTAACATATCACCTGATTATCATTAACAGCTTAAAACTTACACGTCGTTTGACGATGGTCATGGACAACGCCCTCAGTATTAAATCATATTTATGCTTCGTTTATGTTAAGCATTAATTTATTCCAGCCATAGGTGTGTTCTCTATGCATGGTGCGTGAGACTTCTATTATCATGCATTTTAATGACTCGGTAGCTCACAATATGTGTGGACTACTAATTTATCCAAACCTAATTGTGGCCAAGGAAGATCACTTAGATACTGGTGTGAAACATTCCGATTTAAGACAAGAATCGACGTATTCAACGGCATAGAGTACAATTAGTTATGTCAGAAGAGTGATATATTTTAAATTGATGAGCAGTCAACGGTAATGTTTTCCAGAACTCACTTCTGTCTTTTAACACCAAACTCATAGTACAGGATCCGTTCCAGACAGTCGTCAATGACGAATTAACTGAAAACCATCGTCAAGAGGCTTTTTTTCAATTCAGGGTTAAAACAGCCAAGGCTGAGTTATTTCTATAATTTAGAGTTAGACCTACATGATTTAAAATTCAATTTGTGAAGTAAAAATAATTAAACAGCATTTCACGAACATCTTATAGTATCGTGGTATATAAACAGGCGGTCTTTACCGAATCTGAATTTAAAATGTTACATGTGTATAAGGCATTGATACCCCGTGTCAACACGTGTACACTTATGTATACAGCCAAAATAATTAAAAGATACAAGAGGAAATTGACCAATCTCCTTTGCATGTCGTTAAATGCGATATAGACACACAGATCGATACCAATGTAATGTACTAGTTACAATCATGGTAACGTATATTGTTTATTAAGAGAATAGTATACGGACGGTTACAATTTTTAATGGTATTCTAAGGATCAATGTATCAAAGTAAGTTTTAATAGCTGCCAACAAACATCATAATATTATGATAAAAATGAAATATTTTTTTTATATTATCGGTATTTGTTATTGGAATTTTTGGCATATCATAATTTGTAAAGCTTTGCGTATGTTACGATCTGTAAATTCTTTTCAAGTACGTCTTTCATTACAACTCCAAATCAAGAGTTTACAACGCCAACAAAGTTTTAACTTTCGGTCGAAATCATTAATTTGTGTATTATTCACTCCGGTGTCGAGTTTTAAACTCAATAATTATTACGTTTGATTTGTAACAGCTATTCGATATGTAAGTTAAATATACACAAACGGCGCAATAGACCTGTTGCCGGTTCCAAGATGCATTGCGCGTCTCTCCATTTAATGCCATACATTGTGTACGCGCTGAGGGGTCCGCACGCGCTACTCAGGGGGATTGTTCTCATCTGACCGTACCCTGGGTTCATCTGTAAAATTACTATCTGTCTGTTATTGATTTCGTTTAGTCTTTGTTCTACAAAATCACTCATAATCAAAGACGTCAACATGTCTTTCCATCATTTCCTGACGAAGATGTTATTTCAAACGCAAAACAAGACTAAACGTAATAAAATAAGCGACGTCGTCGCGCAATGCATCTTGGAACTGAAAAATCTATTCCCAAATAGACCAGCAATATTTGGCAAATTTTGCATCGATTTCTATGTTGATTTAAGTTGTCGAATAACCATATCAATAGCCGTCATCTTCCGACCAAAGTATTGTTTACAGAAACCAGCTTCTTTTTGCTATAGGTTTTTTGCAACTTAATCTAAGACTGAATTTAGAGAAAAAAATATATTAATTTATTGATCCAGATAAGAATATTGACTTCAAAATTATAAATTCACAACAATCCTCCTTATTCAAAATGAAACCTTTAGATTTGTTCGATTATGTCCAATAAAGTGGGATAAAAATCTGCCAAAATGTTGTCGGATTGCTCTGATACCGTACAGTATATACTAGAACTACCATTTAGAGTTTATCTGTTACATTTTAGTGTTCTTCTTGATATCAACGAAAGTATTCATCTAAATTTATTTCCAAAAGTACAAGCCCGTACATATATTTGACGGCCAATGTATACTTATCTCGGTGTTGATAATCGCTACTATTATACTGTATATTTCAAGAAATACTATTTACAGTCAGAAAATGTAACTACTGATATTATATTGAGGTTTTTGTATACTATACTTATATTTCTAAAATAAACTAATTATAAAACAAAATGAAGGAGTCACATCATTCTTTATTTGATTTTAATGGGTTCATTTTTAATTGTTGGTGAAGTTTACTATGTTATCAAGGTAGTACATTAATTTTGGTAGACTGTTAGCACTTGACAGTTATTTATACAGTGGTCCCATTTTATTTGCCACTACCGAGCGACGCGCGGAGGGGACTATTACACTGGGTTCCGTCCGTCCATACAGTCTCATTTCTCTAACGATGAATCAGGCTATTACAACCAGACATGACAAAATAACTTGGGAATTCTAATACCGAGAGACACCATTCAAACATGTACACCCACAATGTTGGAGGTAAGTTTACTCTTCAGACTTTTGACTTCGACATTCATCTACATACAATATATCTGACTTAAATTTTGCACATTAACTTGCGTTTTGGATGTGTCTTCGAAGACAAAAGACTTGCATTATCTTAAAAATGAGTTCCAAATATGTAATAATCATAATATTTTTATTCATGTATTTTCAAATTCGTGTCTTTTATAAGAGATGTATATCGAATTTACAAACATTTTTAAAAGCAGTGTTTGCTATTAACTCTTCATTCAAATTTCTTTACAAGTACAAAAAAAGAGAGTTGAAAACCAAAAATTAATTATTTAACTTAAGTTACAAGTGATTCTGTAAGATATACGGCAATGCCATAGTACAATGCTTAGCAATGATGTGACGGAACATCTGAAAATCAATCCAAACTAAGGCTCCTCCAAGGCCTTCACCTTTTATACATTTCATGAAAAAGTAATACAAAACCCGGCCTTATTATATTTCAAACAGGGAACTTGGTCCTTTATGTGATTCAATCATTCTTACAAATTGGAAATTTATATAGATTTCAGTAACATAACCAGATAGGTCGTTTTTTATGCTGATCCTGGCATTCCTGTCAACTTTACGATTAGATTAATATGTGTAATAAAGACAAAACATCCTTCGACCGATGAAGACACACGACTTGCATACCAAATGAAAGTTTACATCTTATCGTATCTAATAGTTCGTTAATGTGGATAGTCTGTAAGACACGACGTGTTTAGCAACCTATCAGCCAGCACTCATCGATTAGGGCTGAACAACATGATGTATTCTACGGCGCGGTCTGTTATGTGCGAAGGGTAAAAATTAGAGTTATATGGTGTCATGTTCTTCAGTTTTCAATATCAATGACATTGTTCATGGTATCGATAATAGATCACCCCCATCACCATCCAACCAACTGTTTATGTTACAATTGCTTGTGCTCTAGGTTCGAGATTATTGGCGATTCTGTTCCTCTCCACTTCATACAGGCTAAGCATGACAAGAACTACGATTCGATAAATGATTGTAATCAGCTGTCACGTTTGTCTAACGTGTTATATTTAGTTCTAAAAATAATCAGCAGGTCTTAAACTCTTGGAACTGGGGGATTGATTGATCATCAACATATCAATTATGTTAAGGGACATACCTGACTTGCATTTATTTCGATGCAAAACGAGCAAACGTTTCATCTGCATTTCATTATGTAATGCTAGAGTCAACATTTCTCGATTTACAAAGCTAGATTTTGTACATGTCGTCGTTAACTTTTATTTTAAACAAGACATGACAATGAAAGAAAGCCAAAATATTTCTATCTGGATACATGACAAATCTGTCTTGCCTTAACAGCCAGATCAAATCAAATAAACTAAAGGGACATACCTGGGAACTCTTGAAATTGTCAAGCTACTGAACTGTCTAATTGATTAGAGGTCTATATGGTGAAAATAATGTATAGGAATCAGGAAAGAACTAGTTCTCCCATTCGCCGTGTCAAAGTTCTCAACTCTGGTTTAAAGAAAGTGCAAATCATGATTCTATGAAGTTCTTTATGTTGCATACTATGACGTCATTGAATCGCGTGTTTATTACTTCAAATACATTGCGGATTTTCGTTAGCACGTGTGCCTAAGTGAGTGAAAATATTCAAGAAGTCTTCAATGTGAAACAACACAACTGTTGAAACTCGCTAAAGTTTCGGTCTTTTAATCCCTAAAGTTCGCAAATATGAACAAATAAGCAAATGTGAAACGTTATTGCAATACTGCAAAAACCTGATGAAGACAAGGGAAGGTAAATGACCAGCCTTATTTATATTATTCCCGACTGTAATTAGTAAGAAGTAGCTTGACATTTATCACTACATTGTATTAATTTGGAAATATTATTCTCATCACAGACCAAACCTTGGGGTATTAAAGATATTAAGCACCTCATATCAATCGAATGAAAGGAATGCAATATCAAAGGCTGCAACGATAAGAGACATGTGCAATGAAAATGACAATTAGGGTAATTTATTTCATAATTTGACAAAATACGGCGTTAATAAACCTTTATTACGACAATTCATTTGACAGAATGGTGAATAAACTTGAAGACATACTGTTAAAAATCGAATTGAAACCTTGACACGTGTACGCTGATGTGACAGTGTTAGAATTTTTAAAAAAATAGTAAATATGAAACTGTTAATTCATCACATTTAACTACTTTATACTACAGACTGGATGTTTAGCTGACGAGAATAGAGTTATGTTCTTGTAGTATACTCCGTGAGAACCATTTATTGCGAAAATCTGCATCGTACGATAGCAAACACAAGATTATTTATTGCGACTTGAAAATACTTTTGATGTGTGCATTTTCAATATGTTTATTTCGCGTTCACATATTTATATACATGGTTTAATTTCATTTTGTGTAAGTTCAATACAATTCGTCTTTCGTTGATGGAATAATTGCCGTGAATATTGATGGGCACGTCGCAAACTATCATTTTCGATGTCGTTCAGAATTATGTTGATGTGTAGTTGGCTAATGACGGTACATTTACACTGTTATATGAGAGAGAGGGAGTGTGTGTGTGTGTGTGAGAGAGAGAGAGAGAGAGAGAGAGAGAGAGAGAGAGAGAGAGAGAGAGAGAGAGAGAGAGAGAGAGAGAGAGAGAGAGAGAGAGAGAGAGACGGACGCGTACGGCCAAACATACAGTCAGTCAGTCAGTTACTGAGACAGAGAGAGTTGATACAGAGAGACGGGTAACAGAGTCGGAGAGAATGGGAGAGAGACAGGCAGACAGACAGTGACAGAGACAGAAACAGACTGAGAGATTTGAGTGAGAGTAATATAAACCTCAATTCTTGTTCTGTTATTTATTTTCATGATTATTGTTGTTTCGTACCATCACACTCAAGAGAATATTCATGGTTTATAAAAAAAAACGCTCATTTCACTAGAAACGTCTAGATAGATTGTATTGATACAGAGCACTGCCTGTACATGTAATCAGATGTGACTAACGACGTGAGAGAAAGTTCAATGAGCATCGTGTAAAAGTAAAGTAGACAAGAAAACATACACAGTGACAAACCCGCATTGCTATTTGAATCGCCCTGTTTTAATAAGCAAAAGCTTGCTTATCAATGAAAACTAGTCTCCCACTGGGAGTAGGCAGCTGCCGATAATAAAGTACATTGTGTACGTCAATAGAATATTTTGTGTAGGTGAATACAGAATAAATGGTAGCCTCCAAGTATTGTTGTAAAGAATTGTTCTATGACGAGAGTTTGATGTCAGTTGAGTGATTATTGATTAGTTAGTATATTATTATATCGGCACTTTATCAATAATTTACATGAATCGATGAAAATGTGCGTGATTGATCTAGGCCGACACATTGAAAAGTGAATCTACCTCACAATCAAGTGTTGGGATACAGAATGAAGAATGAGGCAATATACTTGTTTGTCCATTGGGACAAACCAGTCTCAGTTCACCATCGTATAATAATGATTTATAGATGTAGTTTTATATCATTGAAGAAGTGATATTTGATGAATGAAATTAATGAGTCTCATGTACATTAGAGACGCTAGGGTCACTAAACTTTGAATCGTTATTTCAATCGTTGTTTTTATCATTGTTTATATCAAATGGATATAAAATTAAAAGTGTACTTTTGAACATATCTAGAACATGCTGACTTGCTTATCGACAGATAAATAATGTTACGACTTAAATGTTCTCAAGTGTATACTATTGTATTGGGACAGATAACATCTTTGCAAGAACTCTTTTAGGTAAGAATATACAGTGCTTTGCTTGGTAAAGTAATGATGCCACAAAACAAATAAATAACAAAAGATGGGCTACTGGATAACATAAAATTTATTTTCATAATTACTCTTAGTAAATGTGTACATTTTTTGCATTTTCTCGGTAAATATTGTGTACCTGCCAATTGCGCACTCATATCCCTACGCCAGTCAGTAATCATTATAAATCCAAGTTTACATATTTTACAGTTACCAAGACAACAGTTCGATATAATGATAATAATCAATATCGTATTCCACAACGATCGCGAGTTTCTGAAGCATTAGCACTTTTAACCAGTATATCCGCCTTCTTCAGCGTTTAAGCTATCTTGGTGGTCGGATTTGTAACTCATCCTGGCAGTGAAACTGAAATATGGTGTTACTTGGGCAATGCCAATGGTTTCTAGTGGTCCTTCTTTGTCATGTACCTATACGAAGAGTTAGTGCCGGTAAGTTTTGTAAGTTCTTTCAGCATAACGATCGACAAAACACTTCTTACATTTGGCGTGGTTGTTTCTTCCTTTCGAGAAAAATGCCTTTGGGAAGGCGCATTGCCTTGACAAGATATACAATATTATATGAATTGAAAAAAACAGCTAACTGTTAAATTTGCCTATACGGAAACTTAATTTTCCGAATAAACTTGAAATATAAGTCGGGTAAGTAATATATATTTTGTTTTTCTCTCTCGTTTTTTTTTAATTATTAATTCTATTGCTGAGTGCATAAGGGTGGTTGTACAAGCGTAAAGGCAGTAGCGGTCGTCGGAGGTACAGTCCGCAAAAAAGAGGTATATATACCCGTATGACCGAATCAGAATCAACGAATTTTGATGGTTACTACATTTACATGTATTCATATCTATATACACATGTATATTTGATCTTTTTAAGAGCTGTACAAATTATAGTGCACAGTCCATCGTACTAAGTTGTGTAACGCAACATGTATTTTTGCGGTGTAACTGCTGCAAATTCTATAAAGCTAATTGAGTATAATACATTTGTTACATACGATGATTTGGATGCACTGCCAGTCAAGACATTCCTGCAACCAACTAAATATTAAACTGCGAGAGAGAAAATTTACACTTAATTAGATGTATATGGACATGTGGAAGATTTTGCATGCTAATCAACATAAATGACAACAAGTTATGATTTGAAGTCGGTTAGGTGGTTAAAATATTCAATTTCAACTGAATATAGGTTATTGTGGCTACCTATATGCATACCTTCATGCCTGGTTATGTCTCCCTCTCCTTGCATACATGGCCATACTTCATGATGTGTTTAATCATGTTATTCTTTTGAGATTGAAATAAATAAAATAATTATAGATATTTCTTCGGGGCCAAACCACCGATAGAATTACTTTCCAAATGCCCCCTGCTGAAGAAATCCTGCGGCAAAATGTTCCGAATCTAATATAAATAACGTTTCCGCAGGGGTTATCATTTTGCACGCTTGTGACTATAAATTATTCACTACTGATTTCAAACTATTACAAACTAAACGCACTGCAGAAATCGATATCCTTTGTAGCCTATGAATAAATGTAGTTTCCGAGGAAACAATTTAGATCTCAATCAATAGAGAAAATAATAATATCGTTAAAATGTCAAAGAGGTGATTTTTATTTCTCTTTATTTTGGATCGACTAAGCAATTAATTTACTACTGTTACATGTCTTCGTCATCATAGCTACCATTATTAATATTTTGTGTTAACCAATGATGGGAACAATTAAACAATGACATTATACATTATAAGCAAATGTTTACTTATACTTATGAATGATATAGAATGAATAACCTAAAGAGCCTATTAATTTGCAGGGAAGTATATCATCGATTATGAAAGGCAATATATAATTAAATCTGGTGGCGTTTTAATTTAAATGAAAATATGTACTTAATTCATGATATTACTCCGAAGCCTTATATTGCAGTTTCCAGGGCTAGTTTGACCTTTAGATGTTAGACATAACTTTATAGGCTCGTTTTATTCATATACCGTTCGGATGGAAGCTTTGAAATGTAATCAGACAATAATGCATATGTTATATCATGTTACATTTGTGCTAGCCTTGGGTATAACACTGTGATTTGTAAGAGATAATCACAATATTCTAGACTATTTTAACCTTGTTTCATGGAATGTCGTAATGCGTCAAATCAGTTTATCATTTATCATTGCACGCTTGTTTTGCTTATAGCACGTTTGAAGCAATGAGACACTTTCTGTTAAAACTGGCCCAAGGAAATTCAATGTATTTGTCGACTAATAGGTTAGTATTTGAGGCGATGAAAACAATGTAGAAATTGACAACTTTGAAATGCCAACGTCATACCCATATTTGATCACAAAGTTCTTAGGATGTATTTTAGCAACTGAATTCACTATTGGCAATCAATGACTGTAAATGGTAGTTGAAAATGTTGTAATGAAAATAGAGAAAGATTTGTACGATTGCACCAAGACTATTCTCTTTCCTGTCATTTATCATTTGACTGTTCTGTTTATTGTGCCATAGATCGATGGCCTAGATTTATATGAAAAAATAAAAACGATTCAGTCAATTAACTCGGGTACGAATTTTAATATGTTATAGAATGAGATTTCCCTTCAAATCCGAAATGCCATCATTACACTGCAGTGGCCGTTGGAGAGCCTGACGTGTTGTTTTACGCTCGATTTTATCAGCCGTTATAGCAGTTTAGGTTATCGACTTATGAAGGTAGGTATGTTATGTAAACTTTAAACGTGAATAGAGTGTTTTAGTGACTTTTACGTGATCCGTTCCGTGTGTGCTAACTCAATTTTCGGTAAATTGACATTTTTGAACGTTTATATTTCTTGTTTTTGTTTGATTTTGGTAGTTTCAAGGCATACTTCAATGAAAATAGCCGATAGAAATCACTATAGTTCACACTTGCAATAATCAACATGGCCGCCAACTCTAACCTCGCTAGTACATTGTACTATTGATATACATTCTAGAGAAACAGAGTTCGATTTCAGAGCAGAATCTCATGTAATGAACATCTTTTTTTTTGTAATTTACTGGCAATACCAACGACCAAGAATTATATTTAAAAACACCCAAAACAAACCCTTGAAGCATGTGTTTGTGACGGGAAATGACGACGTGACTGTCGTTTAGACTACATGCAATGCCAATCAGGGCAAAAATGACATCGAAGTTCATGTATTACTGTATTGTTTAGTTCGAGAGAAAATACAATATCGTCACTCCACACATTCTTTTGGCAGTTTTGGTATAATTCTTTGCTCTTTCTCGTTTTCAGGAATGGACACCTTGGGATGCTGTGATTCCGTTGTTGCTAAGACTTGCTTAAAACGGAAAACACACACACTCATAATAAACACATACTCCACAGAAAAACAAAAAAATAGACCAGTGACTGTATATTTTATGAGTAGTCATATGAAAAAAATTACAATCAATAAAAACTAGATTTACGCATCTAATATTTTATGGATATCAATACTATAAAATACTGATGTGCAAATACATTCAAGGCCATCAAACCCCAAAGTGTATGCACACTGTGTTACATCCCAGTCTAAATACTTCTCTAACTACACGTCAAATTGAAATCCGTACGATTTATGGACCACATAAGGTACAGACGCCAATTTTGGCACAGATAATGGACATAAGCTAACATTTTTGCCTTCAATATGTTGTGTTGTTTCGAGCAATATGAACTCACTTTAATTTGCCAGCCACAGCAAACTCAACACAGACGTACGTGTCCATATCCACAATCATTAACTTGAGAACTTGCAAGGTCAGATCGAAATATGTACGAAATATAGACCACATAATCAGATACACCAAATTTGGCGCAGATAATGAATATAAACTAGAATGGTCGTCCTGAAAATTTTGTGTTGTTTCAAGCATCGGAACCCACCTTGCCGGCCAGACAAAGCTCAACACAGACACAACATAGCCACAGTCTTTAGAATAGACGGTAATTTGAGAACCTGCAAATTTCCTGTTATAACGTTTATTCAATATAAATACACACTAGATGTGCCGATTAATACATAATAAGATAATGTAGTCAAAGCATGATTTACTGGGTTGTCAGGGGTGCTCGTCCGTGACCATTAGCGACCAACTTGTTTATCTTTTGTATATTACAATCGAAAATAACAAATAACATTAATCATTTCGGAAAAAAGCCAAGTCTCATATTTAAGCATTTCAGACAATCAACGAGTCATGCTACTAGATAGTATGCATGGTTAATTCATCTTTATTCGTTTTTTTTAAATGAAAATTTGAAATAAATTTGCAGTTGCAGTTGGAAGATCAGAAATAACAATTTTTAAAATAAGGTCCTTGATCACAGACCTATAAGAACAAGTAATGATACAACATATGTGTCAAGTGAAATGAATGTATTTGTCACGGATTCCAAACCTCGGGAATCCGAGTGTCATGCCCAAATTAGGCAGGATGATATTAAAATACTGATATTTCAAAAAAAAATATCGATGTTGCAAAGACTCTGAGGCTGAAAATAAAAATGACATTTTGAACTTTTAAAACGTCATACTTTCAATATCCCTAATAGTGGGCACAGCAAAAGTGAATGGCCAGTAAAAGTACTGCAGAAATGCTTTTATCGTCTCAAAACGATATCGATAATTACTTTGGTTACCTTTAATTGTATAAAATGAGTCCACGGTATCTAAGAAGTACAAGAGATGTTTTGTCAAAACATCAATATTACATATAAGATTCCCAAATGAAATATCACTTGGCTACTTAATGGCACATTATAATGATGGAAAATATAGATGTACTTTTGTCTTTAAAAAATTCAAAATGCTAAGGACAGTTATGTCTTGTATTAATAAGTTCGTTAATATGATGATTGTTCGAAAAGCCTAATTTAGTAAATGTAAACACCATGCATTCAGATAACAAGATCTCTGTTTTATCTGTATAAGATGCGCACACTGAAAGCGAATGTGAAATCTTTGAAGTTATAATTCAAAATGGTAGATGTTGACAATATTTGCTTATGTCCGTGTTTTAAGTAGATGAATTTTGTTAATTTAAATTACATCAGAAAAGTCAGTTATATTCACACTTGCAATGTTTCAATTGTGATATGAAGTTCATCATGAGCGTTACTGGCATAGCTTATACTACATGTATATATTGATTGTAATTGTACGTGTTTGTTGGTGCATTGCTTAGTTTTCAATAATAAGCCATTGTTGTAATTTGTAAAACAACAAAGTATTGTCTATTGAAATGCGAGACAGACAGACAGTCAGACAGACAGACAGACAGACAG
Organism: Glandiceps talaboti; assembly: GCF_964340395.1. Taxonomy (NCBI): domain Eukaryota; kingdom Metazoa; phylum Hemichordata; class Enteropneusta; family Spengelidae; genus Glandiceps; species Glandiceps talaboti. The sequence goes on from NC_135549.1 coordinate 15,701,615, forward strand.
ACAGACAGACAGACAGACAGACAGACAGACATACATACACGCAGACAAATGAGGAGTACAAGACATTGTTAATCAGAAATCAAACCATGGCTATCTTCAAGTATTTTTTTTAGATTGGTTAACATATGATATATATATATATATATATATATGACTGTGTACATTATGGAAGCCTATTAGGGACATTTCTATAAAGAAATTATCTCGACATAAGATACTTTCTCGTTATCACGAGAAACTATCTTGAGATCTCAATATAATTTTTTTGCTTTTGGAAAACAAAAAGTTATTGAGATCTTGAGAAACTATCTCATTATCTCAAGATACTTTCTCGTTATCTCAAGAAACTTTATTGTTATCTCGAGAAACTATCGCGTTATCTCGAGAAACTATCTCATCTCATTATCTTGAGAAACTATCTCGGGATCTCGAGATAATTTTTTTGCTTTTGAAAAACGAAAAGTTATCTCATTATCTCGAGAAATTCTCATTATCTTGAGAAACTATCTCGTTATCATGAAAAACTTTATCGTTATCTCGAGAAACTTTCTTATTTCTCGAGAAACTATCTTAAGAGCTCGAATTTTTTTGGGGAAATTGAAAAAGACAGACTTCATACCCAATCCTTTTATAAATTCGTAATAAAACTTGACAAGTGAATTTTGCACTGGGGTATGTGGTTGTAAAGTACGGTGTAGTATCACTTGTATGGCATTAGCATAGAGGTTACCACCTGACGGAAGTTAATACCACCGTCGTCGACAAGTTAGATTAATTAATTACCAACCTATTCAATAACCCCTTGAGAAAAATATGTCTTGCGCATGATATATTAGCTCGAGTGCACGAAATAACAAGACATGCACACCAGATAATATCTCAAGCGCACAACATATTATCTCATGTGCACGAGATATTATCTCAAGTGCACGACTTATTATCTCGTGCGCTCAAGAAATATGTTGTGCGCTCGAGATATTATCTCGTGCACACTACATATTATCTCGAGCACACAACTTATTATCTCGTGCGTTCTAGATAATATGTCATGCACATGAGATAATATCTCGGGCGCATGACATATTATCTTGAGTGCATGAGATATATCTTGAATACACGACTTATCTTTTGGAGTGCTCAAGTTATTATCTCATACGCTCGAGACTTATTATGTCATGTGCACCACCTATTATCTTGAGTGCACGAGATATTTTCATTGTTTGCTTTTGTAGATGGCACCAACAGGCTTTAATTTCATAGTACATCTTGTTACTTACATGTGATAATAATATTTTTCACGAACAGAATCAGAATGTTATAGTTTGGCCGATGGAAGTGACTACCGAGGTACTAAAACTACTACTATAAGCGGGAAAACATGTCAAAATTGGGGTTCACAGTACCCACACATACATATAATAACACCGAGTACCCATTCACATGTTCTTGGTGATAATAATTACTGTCGTAACCCGGATGCCTACACCGGAGGGCCATGGTGTTACACAACAGATGTTACAGAAAGGTGGGAAATATGTGACGTGGGCAGTCCTGGACTTTGCTCTCAAGGCAAGTATTTTCAGTTTATATTGCAGAAATCGAGTATAAAAATGCATTGAGTCTTCCATTAGTTTCGCACATTATGGGTGCTTTTTTAGGAAGTTTATCAAGAAATATTTTCATTTTTAAATTGAATAGGTCGTGTTGAAGTGTTATGTTCCTGTTCCAAGAAAACAGCCATAGTGCCGATTTGGACTAACATTTTTTTCCCTTGACCTTAACCTGGAATATATTAAACAATTCTATACCATATGAATGGACACAAATAATGCAAAGTCTTGACACTTTATCAACAAAACTCAAACAGCTTATCAATTTATTTCTCGATCTCTGAGAATTGTTATTAAATTAAAAAGTTTGCCATTACTTCAGTGCTCACAACGATAATTATCTGGTCTACATTTTTAACTTGATGCAGCATGGTATAATTTACAATGTTTGTTTATAGAGTTTCTACAATCGACCACGTACCTGTTTTTGTTTTTTGTTTTTTTTTTAAAAAAAGGTCATCACTTTTTCCTTATCTATGTCACAAATCACTTTTTCTCAACAGCATCTATCAATATAACTAATACGAACTTATTCTACCAAACCGGTGACATACTTCAAATAGATTTCAATATTGAAACAACTATGACACTTGGAGGAAACACAGAAACCACAATATATGCCAGTGATTGTTTGAAGGTAATGTAATGGGGACAGTTTCTCAAAAAAAAGACACTAACAGACGATGCCACGTTATTGTTGTTTTAGTTGTACATCGTCTTTAACCATATATTACAAAGATAGAAAGTCAACATATAAGTATTTCATGTTTTAAAAAATCGCAGTTATAATGTTAATGCGGGGTGGGTGGGGGTTAATAGCTCACTGTTAGAATACAAGCAAATTAAGTTCAAGGATAAAAAAATTTCCTTTGATAAACTAACACAGATAAAACACAGTGAGTTGCACTAAATTTCGAATGCATTGATTTTGTGATATTTTATCAATATTCAGTTTACAGGAGGTGGTCCATCATTGACCCTGAGGTATTTTTATTTAAACACGGTCTGGACCGAGACAAACATGGTAAGAAAAAGTCTTGTGTCTAATATTTCGTTAAGTTAAAGATACGTTCCTTTTACAAACACAGGCATCCAATCATTCTCCTTCCCGCACCCCCATATCCCAACCTACATACCTACTTGCTGCCTGCCTGCATGCATACATACGCATGCCTGCCTGCGTACGTACATACATATTACATACATACATACATACATACATACATACATACAATGTACATACATACATACATACATACATACATACATACATACATACATACATACACACACATGTGCGCGCGCGCACACACACACACACACACACACACACACACACACACAGCATTTATGTGTTCATTGGGATGATCAAACAATCATATGTAATAGCAGAAAAATACCATGCTGTAACAGTACTGGTTTGCTTGATCACACTTTCTGTATATCCATATCAGAAAGAATCAAGCAGACTTCTTCACTTTCCGTTTTTCGCTTTTTCCCCTTTTCAGGACACTCATTGCCCGCCAAACCAGCAAAACATGCATGGCAGGGTATTTTCATTTTGGTACATGTAGATGGTTTGTGAATAACGACGATAGTGGCATTACTATCTTCAAATGGTTCATTTTACTTCTTTTGTCACTTTCTTCTGACGAAAAAGCAAAGAGGATTTTAATGGTAGCCGTGAATAGCGACGGATTGATTCGGTTTCATAATGTCTGAACGTTTCTTTTGGTGTTAATTTCAGCCGAGTGGTTTATCTACCAACAACTATAACGGTACAGTTTCTAAGATAATTTATACGAACTGTATGGATGCAACATGGCGAATCGAAGGAAGCACGTTTGCAGAAGTTACCGGTAATGTTCCTTTAGTAGGTTGTTTGTATTTAAGCTGAATATCGCTATATTAAAACTGTAAAAATGTAGTTCCCGTGGAACTTATCATGGACCATGGATCATGTTCTGATCAGGATATATATCTAAACAATGGCAACGGTTACAACAGAGAGGATTGTCTTTCGTATTAATTTTGGATCTAACATAATGTAATATATTAATTATTTTTGTAGCATGTGTACAAGTGGGTCAAGAGTTATATGTAAGGTTGGTGAACGAGGTGGAAGGACTGCCATATCAAATCGAGGAAAGAAGTAGCTCTGTTTATGCCCAAACTCCGAACTGCGATTTCTCCTGGAACGAGGTCGATTCAAACGGACATAAACTGATGAGGATTGGTAATACATCACACGCTTCTGTGACAATAGCCTTTCCAGCAATAAAGATAAACTTCTGGAGTCTTCATATTCATACTTCAGCGAGTTTTACTAATGCCAATATCATATTGGCCATTACTGACGCAACTGTCACACAGGTTGGAGATAACATTCCCTGCAACGTTACCTGCGTTTCAGGCATTAATAACAGATGGGTGTACAACTCAACTCTCGGTACACTCGATAACGATTCTGTGTTCGTGTCATCTGACGGCCCCCTCATCACATCTAGTGGCAGTGTCAATGACCAGAACAATACGATGATTTTTAATATCGAGTTCAGTCTACAAGATGTTGGACACCACGTCAATGGAACTCAATACTGGATCGCGGCAGCTGTGGTGTTCGAAAATGTCCATATCTGGGTCAAAGATTTGTCCTTTTTTGTTGAGAGTGACCAAACAGATACGCCAGTCGTTGATTTCCAATATGTGATAGAACCAACGCCAGCTCTTGCACTAAAACAAGGGTAAGACATATTAATATTACAGCTTATGAAAGTTCAATCATGGTCTGCTCTTCAGCTCTGCATAAAGCGAAGCCAGGGATTAAAAGTGGTCAAGAACATGTGATAATGAACTGTGTGCCCCATTCTTAATCCTCGTGTGCTAACTATGCTCGGAGAAAGAATTAAAAGGTCTTAGACCTTCTTATCGATAGAGTGTGAAGACAGAGAACAGGCAATTTAATGATACATTCAAATAGACATTTGTATATACAGCTCTTGTAAATATAATAAGTCGTGCTTGAACTTCATTTTCTGTTAAGCTCGTAGCTTGAATTGTTTTGTTAGAATTCTTTTCGACAGAACCGATATTTAGTAAATCATGTACAACAAAAGGAGCAGCGCCCTCTACGTATCGTCGATGATTACTTTTTTTTTACTGAATGGTTTACTCTTATTCATTTAGCGATACTGTTGAGGTGTGTGTTCAAGCATGGCGTTCACCGGAGGACAATGGAGGATATGCCTGGAACACTTCAATTAATTTCATATCAGTTCCATTCCTCAATTTTGAAGAACTTACAAAATGGGGCAACGAAACACCAGAATATCACAAGCATAATGTCATACAGAATGATACAGTAACAGTGCAAATTCTGGTGAGTGTCACAGGGACTGTATATAAGAAGTCACAATGAAACGGTTATCAAAATACATTGAAACATCACCGGCCATATATGTATGAGTATAGATCTTTACGATCTGTGTTATGTATATAAAAAGATGTTGAATTGGTGACAAAAGCATATACATTCACCGCTAGAGCTAATAAGAATCTTGGTATTGTATATTTTAATGGTGTTCGATATATAATTTATATATGTTCATGTAGACCATTTTAACTAAATTTTTTTGACTATCGCAAAATTTCAATTCATGCTTCTTCCATGTACAAATTTAATGGAGTACTCGTCATTTCACAACTAACTGACTGATGTTGAATTATTGATGTTGAAACACACAGTGGCAATGACTATCAGTTCCTAGGCCTACCCATTACAAGATTGATGAAAGCTTTTTGAATTCCCTAAATGTAATTTTTTCAGGTTTTCTAACGTTGTAAATATCAGCCATTAAATTTTACAGTTCTCGGAATGTTATTCTTTCTAGGTTGGTGTGATGACTTCATCAACGTACGTAGATGTCTGTTTCACCCTAGTTGTCGATGTCGCCCAGCAATCAACAAATACGTCAGGCACATTTGTGGGTGCTCTCGAAGTTGTCTATTCATCTTGTGGTGGAGTTCAACATGCTTCACCCCTACAGCATGTAATTTTTGAGCTTTCCATAGACGACAACAACAATGCAACGAATACAGAGGAGAGTGACGGTCAGTGTTGATAGAATTATTGACGATAAATATTTGATAAGGTGTATCGAACACTACGAGACTTTCTAGGCTCTTGGCGTGACTTTGTTCATATGTGCGCATGCGTCATTTGATAAATGTGCTACCTTAAATTTAACATTTACGAAGAATCTTTGTACTGATGTGTGAAGAAATAGCACAGCAACATTGGTTAGTTTTATGGATAAACTCATATCTGTATGAATTATATAAATATGTAAATGATCTGTAATCGAAATGTTGATTTAAAGTGTCGTTATAAAGACCATTCAAAGTTGTTATTCGCAGATTAGGTATCGAAATATATGCAATTTACATTGAATATAATGATTTCTTTTTGATTATTACAATTGAAATTTAGATTTGTCCCAGGACGTTAGTTCGTTTTTGCTTGAAGGTCATATGGAATCACCCTACATACATGTATGTGAACCGGCAGCACCAACGAGGTGAGATCTATAATATCAAATCTCTTTCATTGAATCATTTTTTGAAATAGATAGCCGTGCATCGACATCCTTCGGCTTCGTTCGGCAACCTTCCGAAACGCAGTCCGAGTATTTGCTGCAAGACTAATTAGATATTTGATTCCCCTACCACCTTTACATTAGGTAGGAATTAACCGTCTCGAACTAGATTTCTTACTGTATTGCATTTCACCATGTACATGTGTACGTCCGCGCGTTTTTCATCGCGCAGTAATCTGCGCTTGACGCACTTGGTAGCGACAACGTAATCAAGAGACGTCTCAGTACCAAGTCACTTTGGCCTTGTTCAATAATAGTTTGTGAGATTTAATATCATCACATGTAGTAAGGGAATTAAACAATCGAGTCTATTGTGATGTAAAAGTAGGTGCATGTACTGTCTTATAAGTTTCTGTTTTGCTTTTCGTGTGTATGCATAGTATATATATAATCCCCGAATAACCCCTATATTAGTCCGCCAAGGTCCAGATGACACTCAATAAAACACCATCTTCATCATCCACTATTACATGTATGCCATCTTACATTTTTGTCTTTCAATAATGTCAAAATGTAAGAAATCCCATGTGCATTGCATACTACGCTACTTTCAGTCATCGACGGATCTTTCCACGTCATTTGATGAGTAAAAGTAAACAGACTATTGAGAGAACGCAGTAACCCGCTGATCGATAATAAATGTCACAATTTCTGTACAAATCTTGAAAATTCAAATCCCAAAAGCCATCCTCGTGAAAAATATAATTTGTTGAAAAAACCAGTTACCAAAATGACCTAAGTAAATACTATTTAATACAGAGCTGTTCAATGAGGTTGAAGGATTTGAGCGACGATTGATCCCATGAAATACCGTAGGAAAATATATAAAATTTGAAATCTTTTACAATTCGCAACGGCTGCTTCGTGTTCCTGTGTAATCTGATTTGTTAAAGTAATATAATAATGATGTGACAACCTTATTAAAGTCTTGCCTATCAGACGTATTGATTTAACACATTGATCATAACAAATAAGACACAAAAAGAACGTGGTATTACAGTTGTGAAAGATTGCACACAACATCTAATTCACACTGAGAAAACATATCTATATGTGTTGTAGCAAGCTATGGCAAGGATAATCACATTAAATGTATCACCTGGTAATTGCATGCATGTCTATTAAAAGGAATACATCGATTGATATTGATCCTGAGCGAACTGAGGAACGTAGTAACTCCCGACTGTTATTGCTACGGCATTTAATGATTTTTAATGTTCCCTAATGTAATGTTTACAACAATTAATATATGAACTTATTATTTTCAAAAAAATAATTTGTTTAACAACTCATAACAAATATATGTGACACACAGTTTGACAAACAAAGATTTTGAAAATAGACTTTAAGTGTGGGGCACCAAAAAATATGAAAATACATGAATAAATTGTGAACGTATAGAAAACAGTATTCATTGATTTCAGCATGTCTAAACTTAGTGATCTTACAAATTTGTGACGACTTCAAGGTTTTTAGGAGATATGGTGACCCTTTTCCTTTCTTATATTTATATTAATTAATATGTACTTTATACACAATCATGATATGTTTCCTTAGGTTTATATTGCTAACAGCGGACCTCCTTAATCAAACTAATCAACAATTTCATTCGATATGCACAATGGTTATGATTGATAACATAATTTGTGACATTTATGAATTAAAAAATATATATATTTATCGCTACAGCTCCGGCAAATGCCTTTTGGGGAACACGAGTGGAAAATGGATCGGTAAGGAACGGTTTATCTCATTTGACCTGTTGTGTATCTATCTAACGTGTCACGTTTAATGTGCACATCACTATGGAAATGAGAACAAATTAGTAAATTCATAACGCATACTAAAAAGCATACTAATTGTACATTGTTGTATTTTCTGTTGATATCCGATCTGATTAAAATATGATTTAGGAAAATGACCACATTTTTTTATTTACCTCTTAGACTATTTCCTTATTAGTAGAATCTCGTTTATTTGAGAGTGATCGCCTTCTTCCTGGGAGTACTGTTCGGATTGGCTATTCAGAAAGCGCGAGAGTTAAACCGGCGTTAACTACTATGATACGATGTCAATGACTGTGTGAAGAAGGCGATCACTCCCGGAACAAAAAACAATCGAAAACAAACCACAATATACGAAGGATACAGAGGTAAATAAATTAAACCAAATCAAGCCGATTCCCACATCAGCTATAAAACGATGCATTTCTTGTCTTTCTCATTCTTAAGATTTGTTTTCAATATTGTGTTAAACATATATCTGAAGGTTAAGATGAATTTGTCCTGATGGTATCAAAGAATTAGGTGAATACGCGAAATTTTTATTTTTAATGTTAATATGGTATTAAAATAACGATTTTCCTTTCGTTCATAACCAAGTGATCCCATTTAACTTTTCTGTGCTTAAGGTCTGAGTCAAAAGCTCCTCGCAGTGAATATCATGAGTGGTGTTTTGTATGGATCCTCAGTGATTACCAGAAATGAAACAGCTATTGTGAGGAGTGAAGATTATGGAGTGTCTTGGATGAACATCTTACCTTCTGAACTTATATTAATATTAGAGAACCAAGCTGTCTTCATGGCCGTATCTGCCATCGACTGTAAGTTTGTATATGTGTATACGTGCTGGTCGTTCTCTACAGTGTTCATTTCAGAACGTGAAAGTGTTTAACTATTTTTGATAGAGTTTGTATATGTTGTATTATAATAATTTACGGCTAAATATGGAAAGCAAGGACACAAACCTCGCTGTATTGCCGACATTCTTGTACTGTGTTTTGTTGAACTAGTGCTGTACTATACCATGATTTGTCGTATGTATCAGGAAGATGTTTACGCATTTTACAGTCCACTTTCAAATCAAAGTATTGTAGTCTACTTTAATGTGATAAGATGAAAAGCTATTTTTCATCACCATATTTGATTATATATATTGTATTTAATGTTATCTCATTTTCTTCTAGTGGAAGTTACAGGACAAGTACTCTTTGCCTGTGGATCGGAAAGCTGTATTTAAAAAGGCTAACACTGCCCTTGGAAAGGAATGCGGAATTGCCTTCATGCACGTCTCATGGGCTAACTATACTACAGACTTTTGTCAGAGGGAAACCTCTATAATTAAATATTTACAACAGGTGATACTTTAGCCTAGGTTAATCAAAACGTGGCATAGGGGTTTTATAGTTTAAAGTTGCAATATACAAGTACATATGACTTGTACTCTTTACAATCACACAGCAACACAATGTTTTTATTACACATTGCTACTGTAGCTATCGCCTCCATACAGAGGGCATTTACATTTAATTTATCATTATACTTAATATATGATGACCCTGTTCCAAGGAAGAAATACGTAAGATGTCACTTTTGATCAATGGCTTGGTCATTAACAGACTATCATATAAATTTACATTTGTGACTTTCAAATATGTTATTCTAACTTACATGAATTTTATATTGCGACGCTGATTCGACACCGTTGGTTTTAACTGAGTGGAAAGTTCGGCATGTCATTTTGCTCCTACGTAAATTCTAGCTCTTCACTCTTCTTGTTGAACTTTATGTCAGGTCATAAACCTTGTCGCAGGAGAATGATGTGTGCATAATTTTCTCTCATTTGTTCTCAAATACAGTAGTTAGACGCTTTACAGCAAATAAAGCGATTATGAAAAGATTTGTATTGGTTTAGTTAATCTATTTATTTGTTGCCTGTGGATACACTCATGACAAATGTAAAAATAAAGCTTCCTATTCCTTCTATCTTTCTGTCTTATATCCGCAAATAATTCGAGATAAAAGGTGGTGTTCGGATTGATTATGCTTGAATATTCTATCTTGTCTACACATTCAGAGATTCGAAGTTGTAGTTTAGATATTAGCTGATGATTTTTATCAAAGTTGAACCTTATTAGTCTACACTACTGATAGAAACTGATGAAAAGGGTCATCTTGAACTTCAGGTTAGGAAGTTTTATTACAGATGTTTCAAGCAATGGCTCATCAGGTTTTGTTTCATCTTCAACTTTAAGTACACAACGATTACAAACTTAAAGTGAGAAAAAATATATTGTTATTATTGCAATTACATGCCATTGGCTTTACTTAAACGCCTTCATCTGTCACCAAATATGAAAGTAACATTGGGTCCTCCCTGTATTTAGCATTTAGTATCACACTTGTGCTTATTGCATTTTCTTGTATATGTACTTAAAAATGTATTCAAATAATGAGGTTTGAAAACTTGACGCAATGAGTAAATGAGTTCTATTGTCATACCACATTTGATGAAAGGTACTTGAGTAGTAGTTTGCATATACTCTTGTTAGACTATCGATTACTTTGGTTGGCAAGACAACAAAGATCAATCGATGTTAGCAGACAAATTATGAGCACTTGTCGGGAAAGTGAGCGTGATTTGATTTCGTTAGTCAGTGTGCGTTGCATCTCTGTTAAACTTTGATCCATACCTTGGGCTGCGAGTTATCGTATGCATCATGTTGTCTGTGATGTTAGGCTCTCTCTTTTGGGTTGTGTATATCTCTCCCCAAGGAACACAGGCCGGTGAGTGTGCTAACAAGAAACTTATCATATTTCGCAGTGTGTATTGCTGATCATAGTTATATTCAAGAGTGCTTGAAAATAACTTGTCAAGGAACATTATATATAGGTGTAGACATATATATGTAGACATTGAAAGAATCATGTACTGTTACAGTAGGTGATTGTTTTGTTTCATCATGCAGTTATTTCATGTGAATAAAATCAGGGTGTTATATAAAAGGTACTAATAATTGCTTAGATATCAGCATTTTGGAACATCAGATTCAAGTAAAAGTTGTTACTTCTACAATATAAATGATTACATTTGCAAGTGCTTGAGTATTCATACAAGTTCGAACACCAAGTGAAAAGTCACTAGAAAATATCAACTGCTTACGACTTCTTTTTCCACTTATTGAAAAAATAATTACCAGTTTTAATCTTAACTGAACAAGGTCTTTCTTTTATTTTTACTTGAATGTATATGTTTTGCTATAATTTGTAAAATTCCGCATATAAAATTCCCTTCAAACTGCAAAGGTTCATAAGATTGACATCACAAAAGCGTTTGTAGACATTAAACATTTATTTTTTTTTCTCCTTGCCTATACTTTCGAAATCTAGATGTGAATTTACTTAAGATATTGTTGATTTTTACTCCGACCTGTTAGCAAAAATGCCAATATTTTACCATATTTTATTCCATTGTTTACAATATTTAGTCAAGTAAGCACAATTTTGTAAGTTTTGATAACACCTCCTTACATGGATAACCATGGAAACAAGTATAGTGACTCTTTTTTTTAAATGTTCAATATTCTTCGCAAATTTCGGTGAAATGGACATTATTTTTTTTTAAAGTTATATATGTTAGTACTTCTCCATTAACTTGTTAACTATAACATTACCAACAGATTAATATTAAAATCACCAAACAGTGTACAGGTAGTAAAATTCGTATTTATTCTCTAATTGTGAATACAAATTTGAGGAGTAGGACAGGTGTGATCTGAATGTACAACTTGTTAAGTGTGGCTGGCATACACATTCGTATTGGAGAGGGTTAAGCGTGTTTACAATAGGGCACAGTAAATACTCAATTCATTAAATTACTCTGGGATGAACATTAAGTATTAAGAACTAGTCATATCTTATTAAGGAGACATTATATTACAGAATTGCAGGAGGGAAATGTTGATTCTTGATCATAGGCTATAATTTTTTAATGAAATTACAATGATGAAATATGATTTATTGTCGGTATGAAACAGTTAATTAACAATCTTTATAACAGGGCACTATAATGTCCATGTTCGTTAAAATAGTCTCATTTAAGACAGTGAAGTAAAGCAAAATCTTGTTTCCGATATAATGATCATATTAAGAGTGAATAAAGGCAGTTATAGATAATTGAGATCTAGATAAACCATTTGACAGACTGGAAAATTTATAGTATCATATTTAGAGAATTGTATTGGTTCTCAGTTTTTTTTCAGTCAAATTATGCGAGTGGGATAATGAAATGGAAAAAACTGTGATCAAGGTATATTAAACACCCTAAATATGATTCCCAATTTCGTTGTTATTCATAAGTTATAATAATAGCCAGCCAATTCCTAAAAATCGTTACAATAATATAAAACGTCTAAAATTTCAAGTCGTGTTTTGGTTACATCTCCAGTATTTGGATTAAGTTTGATTTATATGCTAGAAAGCAGGAAATTAACTTATTGAGATTTAACTAATTCTATTCACATTCGAATAGGGGGATTAAATCGTGTGACCTTTGTTTGACGGCGAATTAATTTCCACTATTAAAATCCCTATAAAAACCAAAGTTATTGACTTATTTTACTTTTGGAGAAAGACAAATATTTAATACTTTTTCGTTGTTCCCAAGAAAACATTTTCTCGTGATTTCAGAAACATTTATTATACTTGTTTCATATTAACGTTCCTAAAGCAATGAAGGATTATCGTGTATTTTGATATTTCCGTCAACCCTATCAAAGAAGAAAAAGAATATCATAGTCAGCGGATTAAAACTCATGCAAGATGAATTTCATAATGGGTAACTTTGGTTGGGACTATGATCGATTCAACTTCATTATGATTGATCCAACTTTCATACACGTAGTAATTTCCATGAACAGATTCAGCCAATGCTAGTATCTACTTCAATGGGGCAATCAGTCCGTACCAAGCTGGCGACTCCATCCAAGTAAACTTTGCCGTCATGGCAGATATGCAGCTTGGAGAGGATGCAGTATTGCTTGTTGATGCAAGTGAAAACTTAGAGGTAACAAGCGAAGAATTATATTCCTAATCAAATGTGTCAAATTTTGATATTAATCACACAGTTAACTTTCGTACGCATCGTTTCAATAATAAGTGCTCTTCTGATAGCTCCTTTGTACGCGTCAAGCTAGCAAAACGTATTGTATGATATCCTCAGGGCATTTTTATTAAGTTTATTAGTTTTTTCCGAGCACAGTATATGCTGCCTATCGTCGGTGCCAATCAATTTCCTTTGCATTAAATACATACTTATTGGCCAAGTCCTCAATATACAAAGAAATCACTTTTGAGTTAATTGGAGAATTTATATTTTAGCACTTTGACATTATTGGAGAATTTAGGCTTCAGTGAATAAGTAAATACAATACCAAGAACAATACTTGTATACAGTTATTGATATTACGATTCTATGAATAATGAGTGCATTTAGTGTATGATTCCAGCCTTTGTTGTTCATTTATTATCATTTTATTATTGGATTTCCTTACTTTTTACAAATTCTTTTAAAGGACATACCATTCTCCTCAGACTTGTAACTATGTACTGGGATTATACTCATTAATCGTGTATCTCTGTGTAAATAATTGCATACATTGATTGACGCAAACAAGGTTCTATGCTAGGATTTACATTCATGATCATATCAAGACTATATTGAGAAGATGTAGATGTGGAATCTTAAAGACTAGATGGTGGTCAGATTCAAAGGTTTCTGAAATAGTAACATGACTGAAAATGTCAAAAATTAGTAACTTTTGTTCAGAACAAAATAAATATGCCCACCCTGTCTAAGGTACAAATAAAATAATCCTGATTATTACCATCTTACAGCCTGTCATTAGTCATTCTTATCCCTTCATACTTACAAAAAACCCACAAAATAAGCAGTCACGTGGTGGAAATAATATGGTTCAGGTTATTCATTACCACGGTCTTGTCATTTCTAGTGAGATATTTGGAAAACTTGAATTAAGTAATAAAGATTTTAAAAGTTTTCAAGTTTCTGATATATGCGAATAACCTTTATGCAAGCAATACAGCTTTGTATAGTAAAGCTTTTAAAGTGCAATTTTCTGCTCAGTTGGTAGAAGATACTCAAGTGTTGGCGTATTCCCATATGATTGAGCAGTGGATTGCAGCCGACACGGTAAGCAGTATATATATAGTGTGATGTGTAAACTGAGTTTGACACAGAAGTTGGGATCTATGTCGGATTCGACCCAGGGACTCCTAGTGTACAATATTTGCAAGATGTACGCCCTTAATTAATTGATGGACACTGAAAGAGAAGGCTACACCTGCGGAATTTATTTTAGGAATTATTGGGAAGATATTTCAAACATCAGAAGTCTGACAACGGTATGACACCCACATCCAACTTCTTGGAAGCACGAAATATTGATTCCCTCTTCACAAAGAAATTACGATTATATTAGGATTTAGGCATTACTTTCTAAAATTATATATAAATCACCATAAAACACCATTGCTACCACAACTACCGCTATACAGACATTTCACTAAGTTAACTCCCTTTTATAATAGATATCTTAATAATTTCTTCTTAACAAGACGTCAATATCGTGCATAATGTTTATCAATAAAGTGACAGTAAACAAATATCTTGCTTGTGGATATCTAAGACTCACTTAATATCACTTATAGTTGTAAAATTAATGTAAATTAAAGTAACGTATTTACCCACTGTTTTTATCCACAGCCTGCTTCACTAGTCATTCATACTGCGAACAAAAGTCTAACTCAAATTAGATACACAGGTGTTATTCACGCGCATTGGAAAATTGAGGGGGAAATCACTGCTAATCTTGAAGGTATTGTGAATGTTTTTGAGATTTTTTCGTAGACTTTTCGACTCTGTGAGATGCAACCATGGTGTTGTTCATTGTTGCTATGGGGGGGGGGGGGTGTTTAATGATTCAGGAGTTCATCTTTGAGCTATATGAATAAGGAAATGTTTGAAAAATGTACTAACTTACAATTATATTTCTCACCGAACAGCAGGGGTTCATTTAGGACAGAAACTATTTGTTACTCTATCATGCGACATCGGAGCAGCTCATCTCAACCTAGAATTAGAGAGTTATCCCATATACGTAGAAACTCCGTCTTTCATTTTCTCCTGGAATGAGCTTGAGTCAAACGGAAACAAATTCGTAAAGATTGGAGAAAAAGCAAATGCAGCGCTTACACTTTCATTGCCAGCTGTTACATTAGACTACTGGACAGTAGAGATTCATGCACCACTGGACACTTGCAATAACAGTGTAGCCATGACCATCACAGATGCTAGTGTTGTACGTGTCGGTGATAATATTCCATGTGATTCGAACTGCGAAACTGGTATAAATGACGGTTGGACTTATACGTCTAGTTTAAGCACTCACGAGCTTGACTTTGCATCAACGACAGTTAGCCAACCTTTCGAGATCATCAACGGAAATGTGGCTAACATTAATAACCGAATGGAATTCAATGTCGAACTGAGAATGGAAGATGCTCCATGCCTCATCAACGGGTCTTTATTTTGGATCACTGTTGGAATATCGTTTGAAGACGATCTAATTTTGGTTGGACAGATACCTGTTTACGCAATCGTTGAACAATATCGTTGGCCCTCTCTTCATCTCGAATATGAAATCATGCCAATGATGCCGACACTGCACCAGGGGTAAGTGTTATACAGTTTGATACTGCCATACAGTTACCTCACATAATTGTGTTTGTACCAGTCTGGAAAACTCAACTGTTATTATAAATTGGGTTCAATATATGCCTCATCAATGTATGACTTAAACTCATGTCTTCAATTTGAGATTTGGCCAATTAATAAAACAAACTGGCATGTTGTGTTTCCAGTGACCCGACCGGCCCTAGTCTAAGCCGTGGACCCTAAACAATTTTCTGGTATTCAAAGACAAGGTAAAATGGCGAGACGTCCACTGCTATTTCCGTGTAAATGTTCTTGACAAAGTTTCTTTGGCAATTCTTTTTTAATCAATTCCAAAGAAATCAATTCTTTTAAAAATGTTACTTAAATTTATATGATACAGTGTTTATGTTGTGTTTATCTACTTCAAATTTGATTGTCTTCTTTTACTTGTATTACACCTCATTAAACTATCACAGAAGTATTGTGACCAAGAAGTATCTTGTCTTAAGGTCGAAGCAATTGCTCAACAACAACAAAAGGAAAATACATATAATAAAACTCCGACCTACCTACCCTATATTCTGAAGTCATGTTATCAGAAACAATTAATATTGAAACAGATTGATATTGAAACAGATTGGCACACTAAAAATGTATCTTCTACGGAACAAATCTAACGGAAACAAAAACAGCAATGTAGGATGAATGAATTGAAGAAACAAAACTAAGTCGAAGACTTTTATTGTTTTTTTTCAATGAGAGAGTTATTAATAAACACTTTTTTTTCCGCAGTGACGTGGTTGAAATTTGTATCCAAGTAAAACATTATTATGAACTATCAAATGCGTATGCTTGGAATACATCACTTAATTTTATATCTACACCATTCGTGAAATTTAGAAATCTGACACGAAGGAATGCCAATACTTCAGAGTCCTTCCCGGATGTCCTACAAGGAGCTACGTTAACAGAGTTTGTAGTAAGTGGTCAACACTTAGAAGTGACGAGCATTATAATCGTCTACACACTTGAACATAGGTTGATGACTTGTATTAAACATCTATTAGTTGCATATTTTAAAATGTATCACTATACGACCAGAAGTACTGTAATATATATATATATATATATATATATATATATATATATATATATATATATATATATATATATATATATATATATATATATTAGCATGATTTAGATAAACAATATGAGCACATGTTCATTATGTACATCATATAGTCTAGAGCCAAACGTCCACACGTACACTGGTATAGAGTCATGTTCACCATGTAGATCATACAGTCTAGAGTCTTCAAAAGTGAAGAGTCATTCCAGAGAAGAATTCTAGAACTAGAAAAGTCTCAGTATAACCAGATTTAAACTGAATGCCTTCCGTAGGAGCAAAGTCTTTCGATTTTCATTCCTACACACAATGATTGTTGGAATGCAAAATAACATGTTGCAATAACGCCATCTGTTTTGATTAATCATCTTCACATTCTACAAACCTGTCGAGATTGTTTATTGCATCTACAGATTGGAAAAATTACCTTTTCAAGAAATGTCTACTTTTGCCTTGAGCTTGTCATCGATCCTGGACGACAAAGGGAAAATGGAACACACACCTTCGTTGGGGCTCTTGAAGTATTGTATTCATCATATGACGGACTGAGACTCTCAATTCCTTTATTACAGATCATACTGGAGTATGTTTCTGAGGGTAGGGAGAACATTGTATTTTAATATCACAGACCAATTTCTCGTATTTTAAATATTGAGAAGACAATGTCGTTGATATTAAACATCTGAAATAAATTCTTACATGATAGAATAATGCCATTAAGGTATACCTCTTATAGCCACCTCTTTGATAACGTTTTAACTACACAACATAACACAACACAACGCGTATGATTTGATTATTTAATCCAGAAATTATATTCAGTTATAAACATTTTTTGATGTGGAAAACTATGGTGTTTATTGTACTAGCTACATTAACCATATAGACCGAGCTGATGCCCATTCCACCATTTACATTTATGCTAATAAGCACCAGGTCCTGCATGTGAGTTTTCTGCACTTTGGTATAGTAATCGTAATATAACCAACACTACTGGTGTGGAGCTGGTAATACTAATATTATTTAACATATTTTTTCAACGCATTGTAGATATCGTTAACACGCAAGAAACATTAACAACTGATACAGGTAAGATGTCTACGAAGAGAGTTCACTTTTAATATCACGTGTAGTTTATAGTAATGATGTAATAAAGGTATTACTGATATCAAGTTTGGCTTCTTCAGGTAATTTCCCTTTATTCATATCCAAAATAATTTGTAAAATTCAGCTACACATTTTCTGGGAGCATAACTGTATATTTTGTATGAAATCATACCATTAATTGCTTTACACGCCTCCGCTCCGCCCCCTCGAAGTTAATAATTCTTTTTTGTTCATTCTATAAAACAGATGGTAACATTACATCGCAGGGTGTACTAATGTCTGATACAGGTAAGATTTACGTAAAATTAAATTTAAAAGTGTTTTTCACTTTTTTAAGAAAACGTTTAATTGTCAAATTCAATGTTATATAAACAAGACATATACCAAGTGTGTTGATGAAACCATTGTAAGAGTGTGTCATTTAGTTTATCTAACTTCTTGTACTAAACTCTCATACTTGTTTATACTATGTTTGAGTCATTTATCAGAATACAACTATAATTGTTAAAGCAGTAATTCCCTTTCTCTGGCTTTTACATTACGTATTTATTCACACACCTTTAGGAAAATGTGACTTCTAAAAGTGATAGACAACTTACAGAGGCTGTAAAAGGAAGATGTTCGTCCATAGTGATTCACTAACATACTAACTAATTCTATAAATCTTTAATTAAAATATAACATCTTATTGTCCTTCAATCAAATACTTTACAAACAGTGCTATCACCAGGCAGCCTTCTAGTGTTTGATGAAGATGGGCTAATGTACGTATGTGCCCCAACAAACAGAAAAGGGTAATGAATGCTATCACAAAGCTATCACAAATATCAAGATTACAAATTTTGAAGTAATGTGATGTTTCATGACATAAGATTAACGACGTTCATCATGTCTTGAATACTGTCACTGAAGAGTTTTATTTCATGCCAAGTAAAATCCTTTTATCCATATGATTACATGGACCTTGGTTCAAGTAAAACGTCATGGTTATATTCACGATTTAACAAAAAAAAACATTCAAAATATATTTTAAACGATAGCTATTTTTCAATTTCCCCGAAAGCTATGGTAAATGCGTGGTTGGCATTACAGGTGGCAGGTGGCTCGGTGAGTATGAATTGGCAATACATTTGCAATCAAAACATTCATAAATATCACATTTGTTAAATGCACTTTCGCTGGAGACAGATTAAACACGTCTTGACGCCAAAACCTATACGATTGCCGACATTAATATTACTGATCATAGTATCGAGGCAATGTACACATATACGCATTAGTCAGTTTGGTGATAGCTTTATTCCATGAGTTTGACACTTAATAACAGATACAAAATATCGGTTGTGTGGGTTTTACATGACATCATTGTTCTGTACAATCATATTTTTATAATGTTAAATTACAGGATATAGTCGTTTTGTTCACCGCTTACTTGGATTGGACGCTGTAAGTGGTAAACTGTATGGTACTGGATACACTCAAAGCTATAGTGATGACACCTCTGGGTACATTGAAAGCAATGACAATGGCACAACATGGATTTATATACCTTTGGAGCAAAAGACAAACTTATCAAATTATTCGAACTTTGCGTCGTCCTCTCCGCTGGATGGTGAGAAACAATATGATATATACTTTCGGTTGCTGTCAATTTTTCCATCAACAAATTAAATGTACATAAATCAAACAAAATTTCAAGCAGTTACATTTGTTTGAAAACTATCATACAAGCGATAGCGATGTATTTTACCGTTTTTTATATGAACGAGCAAGTGTTTAGGTTCTAAACTTTATTATAAATGACACATGTTTAAAAAATTCTCGCTTTTTTATCAATTCATCAGCTGCATGGCAGTACATAAAATTGGCAACGACTGCGAGTTATATCCAGAAAGAAGAACGTCCGC
The DNA here is from genome assembly GCF_964340395.1 of Glandiceps talaboti. Classification (NCBI taxonomy): domain Eukaryota; kingdom Metazoa; phylum Hemichordata; class Enteropneusta; family Spengelidae; genus Glandiceps; species Glandiceps talaboti. Next base: position 15,721,536 of record NC_135549.1, read on the forward strand.
AGACCCTCCAGTCCAGCTATGCATGTAAGGTGACTTTACCAGGTATAGACGATTGGTGGAGAATTGACTTGGGAGATAATTTCGAAGTCCATAAGCTAAGGGTATCGGGGAATAACTCCAGTAAGTCAATTCTCACTTACTCAGTAGTTGAGACACAAGAACGTTGTCTAATGATGTTGAATGCCAGCGTCGTTGCATGAAGGCAATCTTAATTCGGTATAATATCCCATGTCATAACTCGACTATGGAAAGGTTATAATCGGCTTATGATGCTGAAAAGCAGTTGTTAATATACACTTATGTATGTAATATGACGTCTACTAGTGGCCGAATGGGCTAGGTCAGGCACATTTTCTTCTTTATAATAGTCAAAGCACATACATCACCGATAAGACTTCCGTGCTGTATGAATATTGCCCTAGGGAAAATAGAACATGACTAGTGTCCCATTATGGCAAAATGGAGTCACTATTGTACACATATTGACCGGCCATGAGGGCGACAGCATACGTCTGTTTCCCTCGAGGGCCTGTTGATCACCCCCAAAACAATCCAAGGCCCTTGGGGAAATAGGTTGGGTTTGGGTGATCAACGGGCCTGAGGAGGAACCGATGTATGGCCTCGCCAGAATAAGGCCAATCAACATGTGTTTTCTAAATCATTAAAAACATCGTCATTAAAAAAGTGACATATGTCACATAATATGTACATTTTGAAGTCCGTATATGATAGAAATCATTGACTTCTTTGGATACAGTTCACTATCAGTGCATCACACTTCTGCATAGAATTTACAAAGCAACCTACACAACTCCTTTGGGTTTTGATCGACCATGGAAGTATAACCCGCAACCAAGTCAAGGATAGTCCCAACCGCCACACAGTATTTCCCGAAAAATATCAACTAAGCCCTTGATATTAGTTTTTGTACGTGTCGAGTCCTTCTCTGAAACAGGGGCGGCAAGTTCTTCTTCAGATAATTGCAAAAGTTTGAATTTTCTTCTAGAGTATGTTCGCAACTCATAACTGAGGAAGCCATGTCATCTGCCGTAAAATACCAGTGAGCGCACGCGGAATGACGTCACAGGGCAATAGTTTTCGAACTATTGCCTCCTCGATGGAGAGTAGGGCAATATTTCGAAAACTATTGACTGGAGATGTCATTTCGCGTGCAACAGCATTAAAATGCGCAATACCACGTGACCACGTATCGACGAATCACAATGCAACAAATGCACGAGATTTGTTATACCACGTAATACGATCTAAGTCAATCACTGAAGACTATACGAAAAACGATGTGTTCTAAAATGTATCATTGAATCAAAACTATACGTTTGGTTACTGACTCGGACATATCTGCTGTGTTTATTTGAATGAATAAGATCTATACACATCCTTTATCATCTAGGAGATTGGCTATTACATTCTCATGCAACTGTGATGACGGGTAAAGCATGTGGAAAACCTGTACAAGTGGAAGAATTCACCCTGCCTGAAATCATCCGTCAGTGTGATGGCGATGATGGAATCACTGGTCGCTACATCTCAGCACAACTGACCGGTCAGACAACATGTTTAAACTTTTGCGAATTGGAAGCATATGCAGGTAATGATGGCCTTGTCTGTGTAAATAAAAGAGTTACACACTCTCTAAAAAATACTTCTATCTCGATAAATCATTTTATGCGTGCGTGTAAGCATATTGATATGAAGAATTGACTATACCTATCGCATTTGTTTTTAGAATTAAATGGTGACCTGACAAACGTAGCTTTTGAACGACCTACAACCCATAGCAGCAAGATTGCAAACATGGGAAGAGGAGGTAAAGCTGTTGACGGCAAGAAGAGTCCAGATTTTTACACTTACAGCTGTGTTCATACAGCAAATGAATTTGAACCCTATGTCCTTATAGATCTGGGAACAGCATACAAAATCCTCGAAGTCAACATCACAAATCGTTTAGACATGGAAGGTAAGGGTTGCATACAATCATACAAATTGACTGTGGATTTCATTCTTAATTTGAGTAGACGTTTTCTTAGAATGAAGGTGTTACTGTGGACGACTATAAAATATGAATATTGATAGAGTAACTTTAGTAAAAAAAAAAAGTCTAGTAAAGGCTGACAGCATTGTCTTATCACTATCTAATGTAATTCAGATAAATTGTTTTCCAGAAAAACGTATCTATAACTTTGAAGCTGTAATAGGAGACTATGCTAGTGGTATCTGCAGTCCAGAACCTGTCGGTACAGACTACGTGGACTTTGACTGTGGTGACGGTGGTATTAGGGGACGTATCATAACACTCCAGCACCCTGCTGGTACGTTGCCGACAGAAGTATGCGAAGTACACGTATACACTAAAGGTAATGGTGTGTTGTTTGCGTTCTTATTGGGATATCAGTAGTGATGAGGTGTAAATGTACTTTCTTTCAGCTTCCCCAGATGTTATCTCTTGTACATGCCTACAATGTATACAAGCCCCTGTAAAACTATTCATATATTAATACGAACCAATACTTAGAGGATCATATCTTAATGGTCCCCATGATTTAGTCAAAATTATAATATGTTTACTTTTGCCTAAACTAGTAAACTCTTCTTATTGTTTTCATTTCAGTCAAAGCCAGTGGTAATTCTATTGAAGCAGGTGGATCGACTGTTTGTCTGTGGTCGTAAAAAGCAACAGAGTTATAATAAGGTGAAGCTCAGACCATTAAATATTTAGTGGTCTGAGGGTGAAGGGACATGCACAATGTTTGCCGATACTTTCTTCATTCCCAATGAAGACAAGTTTAAATGTATTCTTTAAAGTTACTATTTCTGTCATGAAAACAAAAAGACAAAAGTAATTACCTTTAATCCTTCGATGACATTACATTTTTTAATGTGCCTGTCAATGGCATTCTGGTATTGATATTGCTGCTGAATTCTGAATTAACTACGTAGTACATGGGCATGTTTCCAAACAAAATACCTTGAGGTAAATGTCATTATTCGATAGTCAAACTTTACGAGAAATGACACATTCTTAGTCATTTAGATATGACTCTTTCCTTTGGTGGACATGCAATAACACGGATCGAGTTACAAGCATTCATTAAATTTATGATATTATGGTACAGTAACACATAACACATGTACATTGAAAAACACGACATATGGTCGTCTCTCTTTCTCAAACTGCGCTCCTAGATTGTGGAATTCAATTCTTTGCTATTAGATACAAGGCAAGCCCAAAGCATGAACACTTTCAAGAAATACATGCAACTGAAGATACAAGTGTCCCAACAAGCCTTTTTTACCGTTTCACTCTTCTGATTCCTAAGAATTTCATCTTTGCCTAAATGCACTGGCTTTAATGGCAGAGTAGTCATTGGAACTCATAAGGTTTCAACAACAACCTTAACAAGGTCTCTGATTTACACTCAAGAAAAAAGTGTTCATCACTAGAATTTTGACTGATGTCATGTTATCAGGAGATTCTGAAATGGCATGATGTATTAACTCCTTATCTAATGGTAGGAATCATTACACTCGTCACTGTAATATCAATGATATACTACTAAAAAGACTTCTTACATTCAATGACAACATCTAATTCTACATTATGCATCTTACGGGAGAGATGAATAGTTCAATGTAGGATAAAAAACCTAAATTCTTGTACTTTTGGGGTGGGAGGTTTGATCCATTTTAGTTCTCATCCTACAAAATCGATTTTGCTGTTAATGGATCTGTTGTACCCCTAAATACAAACATGTCATTTCTTTAAAAAATGTCAAATTTAGAAATGGAAGAATTTTTGCTCAAATGCATGGCATTATTTTTAAAGTAAGATGTCAACAAAAGAACTATTTTTACTCATTACATACTGGCTTTATATTCATACCACAACATACTGATTTGAAATTGATAGTGTGGTTTGAAGCAATTTTGGCCAATTTAGTGAAAACGGGGTGGGGGTCTGAGCCATAAGTATAAGAATTTATTTTTTTGAACTATTGATCTCGCCCTTAGTACTGTATGCGCACATATATATATAGGTCATTAACCTTGATTTCATTGTGGATTTACTGTGGGTACTGATTTGTGACATTACTACCCATACAGTCATAATTTTACAAAGTGTTCATGAAATGTACAATGCAATCAGTCCACTGTCGTAAGTTAATTAGTTAGTTAGTTAAAAGGGTTATGAATGAGGACTACTGCATCATTTAATTACATCTCGCTAACAATGAACATACATAAAATCGGTTTGTAATCTTTGACGTGTTTCGATTACTGCCTGCCAACACGGCAGTGTAAACAACAGCGGATAAAAGAACAAGACTAGGGTGAAGGACAGTATAACATTTACATTTATGTGTGTTTGATCTTTCTACTCAAAAGCAGGAAATTAACTTCTTTTGCAGCATACAATTCATATCAACCGTTTTAGGGCATTTCAACCAATAGCAGTTACCAGACATACATTGAATCTAGTTCTCAATTCATTCACGACCAAATCGATGTCTTAATTTTCTTACATGCATTTTGCATGATACGTGTTTTAGCATTATATCATATTTATAACTTCTTTTAGTGGGCATCTATGTTTTGTGTATATTGGCCATGAAATATGTGCTTTGCACCCAATTTTGAATCGAATAAAATAAAATATACTAAATGTAATTGCTTTCTTGTTTGTGTTTCTCTGACCTGTGTTATATATAAACTGCATATATATCAGGAGTTGTCCGAGTCTCTGGTTCTCTACCGACGCAAGTATGAGTAAGAATTTTGGTTGAGGCTTTTTCTAAAGATAATAAATCGTATTCCGCAAGATACAACTGTAAACTCTCAAAAAGATTTAGATTCACACAAATGAAATATATACTTTCCTTTTCTTTTTGTTTGCAACGTTTCCAATTATTCGATATAAATGCACCCAACTGTTCATTGCGAAAACATCAGATATGGCGACTGATATCCTTCCTTCCCGTTCAGTCAGTTGCTGCTACCTACAAATGGGGGTGGGGGTGATATTTGCCCATGTACGTGTATGGAAGACTAAAAGCATTCGGCACCATATGTTTTCCTTAGTGGCATATATAGTCATAATCTACCAACTGTTGCGAATGTAAAGCTTTCTTGTATAATATAAAACCATATTATTATTATAAAGCTTTCTTTGTCCCCTATTGCTACTGTAACAGTTCAACTTCATTCAAATTTCTGTTCGGATTCTCGACCCATTTTCCTATATAAATCTTGATAACCACTTGTTTGCCTAAATACTTGGCTGAATATATGAGTAAGTCGGTTTGAAACAATTCCCATTTACACAGAGCGTTCCCAAAACTGCTTTCATCTAGACTATAGATAAGAGCGCCCTCAATGGACCAGTTAAGATATAAGTTGTTTATAACGCTTGTTTCCAGGTATAATTAAATATTACTCTATTTCAACTACTTAGCTTATAATAATATTTGTCTACTTTGGAAATTCCCGAGAGATGTCATAGAATGGAGATTATCGCATTTGGTAAGTTGATTTCGAACAGATATTTGATCAATATCTCCTGGTGTCCTTACTTCCAATTGCCATGGCATTCGTAGCCTGGCTAGTTTCAAGCAACCATTAGTTCGCCATATTTATTGAGGCCAGGTGTTGGATCTAATCCATTGATTTAACACCACATTTTTGTGGCAAACTATATTTTAATGGAGGGGAAACTGTCGCTGAAAATTAAAATATCGAATCCAAAGTTATACTTCAACGATTTTTTGTATGTTTCTAAAGACGCTGTCGTGCAGCACTATTACGCAGTCCTCGTACCACTTCTGATACTTATTCTTGTTCATGTTAATTTTCTATACTGTACATAAATTAAACAGGATTCCATCAATTAATGTGTCACGGCTATTCATGTTTATGCTGGTATTTGCGTAACTACATATAATATGTTTGCCTGTAAACACTTATGTGAAAACTCCCTGCTAACAGTTCTAGACTTGGAAGAATTATTCTGATTTTAAAACAAACCAATAACTAATTATATAAGCATGCTTGAATAAGTTCGTATACATCACGATTGCAGACTAAATCCTCGAGGGCGCTGTCACAAATTCAATACTCATATTTTGCAGAAAATTATTGGTCAGGATAAAATTATGAATACTGATACATTGTTGGCAGACCAGAACAAATGAATTTTCCTGGTAAGTCATATCGGTGGCATTTATATTATCGCAAAGAATGGCGGTATCCGATTATAAAATCGATAGAAATTTGGCTGGGTGTTTATGAAGTAATGTAACTTATGTTTGAGAGGAACCGGAGAATGTTAGTTATACTATCTGCGCACGTAAAACAACGTTAATCTAGGATAGACCGGGTGATAGAATCCATAATGGCTAATCGTCTTGGCCCAGAGAGTCTGGAGATTGGCTCAGACTGATGTCGGAAATTCCGCTTGCCAGCATCACAGTCAAGTTATCAACTCAGAAAAAGCATATATTCAAGTTGTAGGAAGAACAGTCGGTATTCTTGACGACCGAGGCCAAGAAGTGGAAGACGCTTTACCACACAGAGAAAATATGTAGGTCTTACTTTAGAACGTCTTGTCGACCAAGATCATTCCTAGGTACATGAACACGGCAGATCTAGAGCCTATTTGGGAAGACTGGTAATTTACATGATGTCGCAGTATATATATAGAACACGTTTAACATGTACATACAAATGTATTCCGTGGTGTTGAAGACGAAGAATACTCTCAAACATACAACACTACATGAACAAAATATCGATAAAATAAGTATATTCATCACCGATTTCTTCAAATTTCTTCATTTGCACAATGATAGTATGAAGTTATTCGACTAACATAGGAAACAGGGATTCAACATTCGGGAAATACATGATAGGAAGGCTATTATCTATTTATTCGTTATTCTATTTAAAAGCTTTGACATTCGCTATGAGAATATTCAAAATTCCGATATTAAAACAACATATTATTTGGTAAATAAATGACCGACCTTTAATGAATGCAAGTCCCACAAAGCTCTGCCTGTATCTTACCTATGTTTCGCATAGATCGAACAAAGTTAGTTTTTCTCTCGTGAAGGAAGATTTCAAATGGGTTTGTTTGAGTTGCCACGCACGTTCTCATTTTAGTATTATGTCGTAAAGAGCCAAATACTCCATCGACCAATTAGAAGCTGGGAAAATCTTTTTTCGCCGCTTTCATCCTTTCTGATCACAACAACCTGTAGCCTTATGTAATAATACATCTAAGAGGGTATTCATAATTATGCCAACAATTCAATAAACTTATTTTGAAATTGTATAGTCAAAAATGAATATTAATTTCAGAATGGAGTTAAACACTACATTTCTTATCCATGGGCAGGTATCAAAGAACGTCTTTTCGAGAAAGGTAGTGACGTAAAAGGGAGCCGTTGGGTCAGTGTCACACGTAATTTGATAATTGTAATCAGCTTCTCTATGGTAACATACAATATCTATACTTGACACAATGCAACTCTTAAAGCGGCACTCCTGCCCAGCAGGATTTCCTGAACTGCGCCTGAGTAAGCAGTTATACGATTTTATATTCCATATTATTGATTTCTCTGGTCGTCTAGGCAACAAAGAGCTTTGAGTGATCACATAAATTTATCGCACGTCCTGCGCGGAAAGTAAGCGTGATTAGATTTCGTAACATACGTTTGTGCCTTTCATCACTCTCCAACTTTGATGTGTCTGTGAAGTACTCGTCTAAGTTACACCAGGGACCATGTCTTCTGTGACTTTTATCTTCATCCTATTCACTGTATGTTTCGCATCACGTGAGGCAATAGCTGGTAAGTCTTTTTTTCAGAAACCTCTTCGTTTAGTTATTTATAATTCAGTACAACGTTAACAATTTAGTACATTGGAAGGAATCCGATATATTTACACATTAGTATGCGATATGGTAATGGAGATTAAGTGTTTAGTTTTTGGAACTGGTTGTGTGAACACTTGATTCCATTCGTACTACATGACGCAACATGAAATATCTGTCCATCTAATATTTATTTGTCACAGACTTGTTGAATAACAAACAAAAATAGCTTTCGATTATTTATGGGCACATGTAATTTCACTGCTGGCAGAACTATAAATTATGCATATTCCAGAAAATTAAAAATTGTCAAATCAGGAAATTATTGATTACGTCGGTTGTGTCACATCGATTCTTATGAACCTTACCTCAAGTCACAAACGAATGCCTATACCTCCGTAAGAATGTACGGTAGACAATGATGTTCTGTAATTCAATCAATGAATAATAACTGAAAATGCGTACTTCAATCTTATAAACTCAATAAGGAATTGTTTCTTATATCATTATGCATCGTATCAAAATAGTTCCAAATTTAATATTACTGTACTAATATTAAATGGAATTTGACACGTAAACTTCTAACAGTATAGATTATATTTGAAAATGCCTTCGCCCCTGAATGAATAGTAGTAGACATTACTTATTATACACGTATAAGACGGACATAAATCGCAAAATACAATGTTGCACTAGGGTATGTGTTTTAACTCAAACAATTATAGTTCCCACACATGGAGGTAAAATACTCAATCCAGATCAGAATATCCTATTCGCCAACTATGAACTAATTACTTGGGACATGTCCTTGGTTATATTGCATTTCAATAGTTATATCCTTTTAATATTCTGGTGGTTCCACCTCCTTAACTGCTATGAATAAAGGAAACAATTTCAGCAATATCATTGATTTGATAAAGGTTTGAATGTTTCTATTCCAAGGAATTGAGTAAGTTATAGAGGCGATACAAAGGCTTGTTAATGACATGTTTTGGAATTATTTAAGGGCAACAGGTCTTGCAGAAATTGTTGAGATACACGAACAATGTGTTAAATGTCATGGAAACATATTACCAGTACTAAGTACTAAGTATTGCTTTTCACAGTAGCCTTAAAGTTTCCTTGTCAAGACACATCACTCGACGTGTTTATAAAAATGTAACATTCCCATTATATTCGTCAAGTCTAGCGTTGAATCTAATACATTGCTCAATTTGTATGTAGGACGCTAAAGAGAATGTTAAGGGATAGGTAATAGAAAAGGGTGTGTGTTTTCTTAAAACCGCAGTTATCTTTGTCATTTGTCATAGCAGTGGCTGACAGGATGAATTATTTCAAGTTATATACCACATATTTTGTTTCAAATATGCAATTACTGGTGGTTGGTTTTCAGCCAAAATGGTGTGTTATATTCAATAATAGTACTAGTGAAAGACGATAACAGGGAAATCGTTTGTTTTTAATGCTTCTTAGCCTACAGTGCTTATTTAAAAAGCATGCAGAAGCATATTTAACAATTAAACTCCCCAAGGTTGAGACAAGCCATATTTCACTGTTTGATAGTGAATAAACAGTCATCAATCCGCTGCCAAGAATAATTTAAATTGCCCCTTGAGTTACTCGGTCAACGAACTTCACTAATAACATCCGACTAACAGAAATTAAACAAACTTACATTCACGTACCACTAACGTATTATTACTTGCCACGAATACTATTTGAAATGAATGTTTGGTTAGTCAATACGCTAAATGTTGTATTGTCTAATCAAAACAACTCTTTTGAAACAATTTTATATTTCTACTCATGGTACAATAGAATTGTACGAAGAAGGCGTGTTCGTGACTGCATTTCGTAAAACTTTTAGTTTAAAACCAACATTCATTGATAACAAGTACATTTAAGTGGCGTGTTACTATGTAGCAACAATCTTTCGTCAACAACAACAATGGGAATACATTGGGGTATACCATTAAAAAGGGGGTATTATATACAGGATTGTGATATTATTTCTTCGTTAATCAAATTCGCGAAATGTAATGACGAATCTTTGTAATATGTTCGCTGTAAAATGGCACACACCTGACTAAATCCCGAGTATAATATTGTAAATATGGTAAATATGTTAAGTGACTTTAGAAATTGTAATAAAATAATGACAGAAAGTGACGGTGCCTTAAATCTTATCTTTAAAGGACTTGATAGTATTAGACACTATTTCACGTATGAATTAAATGAACACTAACGAATTAGGTAGGCAACGAACTTGTGTGACTCCAAAATGATGGTGTAATTTAAGTGACTTAATGTCATAATGTAGTTATTATGTTTAATTGATGCATTACAATTGTACGGCTGTGTTATAATTATATTAGTATTTTATTTGTATGTATCGTAATCATTTGATGGAATGTCAGTTATGTGTGCCATAAAATGCATATATTTGATACAAGTGCATTTGCACATTTACTCTTCACAGAGTCAGTCAACGCCAGCATATATTTCGATGAATCAAGTGGTCCCTACCAAGCTGGTGACTCAATTGAACTCAATTTTGTCGTTATTACAACCATGGTTATAGGAGAGACTTCCAACTTCTATGTGAATCCGAGTGAGAATTTGCAGGTAAATACGCAAACTGTTATATATTGCATTTTATCAAATAATGTCAGTGTTCACTGGCTCGGTTTGATAAAACCACGCTGAAACCAATGAGAAACTGCACATTCTACACTTTAAGATGGAAATATTCATGCTACATGTTGTCTAAATGGAATAAATCATTTAAAGGTTCTGTAACTACATGCAGGTACGAGTGTGCCAATGTTTTGATGTCTGCATTTGATATATCCATGGTGGCACGTTAGTTCATTTCAGTTAAACAAAATTTGCCAAGGGACTGAATTCAATCTTGCTATCTTAAAATATAGTATGTGTAGTTCCCTATTGGTTCTGCATGATTGTATCAAACGGAGTCAATGAACACTAACATGAATCTGGCTGTATATTGAAGAACTTGATTATAGTGTCCTTTACACTGAAATATTTGCAATATCACTTTGATTAAAACAACATGTCAATGATGTCAATATTGTAACTGAGAAGCAAATCTGTTGATGTTATGATTTTCATTCCTGTTAATATCGAGCTATTAATTTCGTCTTTCAACATAGTGAAAAACACTTTGCATTTACACCACATATGTTTATACGGTGATTTGGTCTTTGAGGCAAATGAATGCTAAAGTAAAAAGTATGGCTATTTTGTTTAAATCAATGTCGTTGGCGTCACTCCTTAGAAATCGTATTTAAGGTCTTAATTAGAAGAAAGTATTTTGTTTCAAAATACTGGGAGAGAACCTATAATACATAGAATTACTATTGATTTTAGGTATCAAAAAGTGCCTTTTGATAAAGTGTTAAGTGTTTGTATGCTCTTTAGTATAATACACATGTACAAATTTTAAAAGCTGGGTGTCCTGTTCGTTCAATTTACTATACATTTCATGTTATTGAGGCTTATTTCAGATTCATTAACATATTCAGTAAGCTTTTTAGACTGCTTGAATGATATCACTTTGAAGGAGTGCATCGGTCACAACATAGACTTGAGGCCCTTTGTCGCTCTACTATCAAATCTTTCATATGCAGTTCGATATTATACTTTTCATCAAAATATGACCCGGTTCGAATGTGTTATTATTTATTAGATGACATTATTGATTTCCATAATAAATGCTTAATTAGATTGTTTCAGCTACTCCGGATATGAAGTACTTCCATATAGTGAATGGAGACTGGCAACAAATTCAAACGGTAAGGAAAAGTACCATAATTTACTATTTATAATTATTTAAACCATCGAGAAAATCTTGGGAATGTTAACTTGAACAGCGATAATATGAAATGTATCCAATCTATACAGTATTGCTAGGTTCATTTTATTGGAAAATAGCAGTCAACTGAGTAGTCGCTAAGGTCTACTGAACAATTCAATGTATACCTTGCCTTTAGTACTATACGAGTAAGATGCTTTAATGGAGTATAAAGTAAGAATTAATTTACCTTTTCTTCTGCTGTAATATCAACGAAGGTTTTTGTCTGGAAAGCAGAAATGTAATTTGTTTAGCTGAGCATTACGTTGTGTTATGTGACAAACTAAAACATCGTGTCAAATCAAAATTTATGCCAAACTGGTCATAAATAGCCGGTACTATAGTTGACTTACATGTATTGTTAGAGTTACACATCATCAAGGAAACATTCTGAAGGGGAGATTAAGTGTTTGGCCCAGTCTTAAGCTTATTGCAGTATTTGATTGTTTTGCAACAATGTTATTTTGTGTGTGCACACATTGGTATACCTTGTTCACAGTGGTGACGAGAAGAGGAATACTAAAAAATATTCGAGTAGGTTGGCCTGACAGAACAGCCTTGTTTATCTTCATTATCTTGAAATAATTAGCGGGAGTACATTAATTTTTGTTTTTAGCATAGTGAGACAAACAAAAACATGTACATTTGAGAGGCTTCGATTACATTACTTTGTATTAGGGGAATATATACAGAAATAATGTACTCAATAGTTTACCGACAATATATCTTTTAATCTTGTCCGAGTGGTTAATACGCGACTTTCTCCATTTCCACTGTAAGTTTTGCATATTTCACCTCTTGTTTGATTAGACAAAATTGAGTCACTGCAATTTCGACTATGCAGATTTTGATGATATTACAGAATTATGTAACTGTGGCATAACAAATTCATACAGCCACTTGTTGACATTAAGAAACCGAGCGTTATTGCATACATTTTCAATATTGGGTGCAGGCGTGTCACTGAGTTTCTACCTCTGAAAATATACCAAACTATTACTGGAGCACACATCAGCAACCTTGAATTTTACCTTCGGTAATACAAAATATACACTTCTATGTCCCCACCTCCTCACCTAATACAGCCTTCAACTCTTTCTGGGGCAACAAGTGGAGACGGCAGTTCAACAATCGTCTTATATTCAGGTGTATTGCATGCTAAATGGAAGATAGAAGGAAGTCTATCCACTCTTATAAAAGGTACTATATGTTTGTTTGTATATGTTGTGGTAGTTCTTTATTATGAGTGCTCCATATATATTCAAATAATTTGGAAACAAGGGGAGTAAAAACACAACGTCGTCTGGCTCGACTCATTTTAACTAACATATATTACTACCATTTTCAAGTCTTATCGTCGGCATGCCTGGCAAACAAGTATAATATGTGTTACTGTAACAATGGATATGAGAAAATGTAAGATTTTTGTCACGTCAGACGATAAAAGGGAGCAATGGCTGACGTTAGTAAGAATTTAGTGCAGCCTGGTGATGTTGTCAGACGTGGTTTCCATGTACTTAGGAAGGGATGCTGAGGTGTGTAAAAGGTGCAAGTAACTTCCCCATTAGTTCGCCCAGATCCCTAAGCAAAATAAATACTCGATATGTGTCACCCTATCACCATTTATGTATATTATTTAGTAAGATTAGCTAACTGTTGCAATCTTACATCTCCTCTCAAAACAGGCGGCGTTCGTCCTGGGCAGGAACTGTATGTTTCGCTTGACTGTTATGCTGGAGTTTCCCGTCACTACGAGGGAGTTACAAGTAGCCCAATCCATATTGAAACTCCTTATATTGATTTCTTCTGGAAAGAACTCGATTACAATAGCAATAAACTGTTAGAAATTGGAGAAAAGTCAAATGCAATATTGGTCGTAGCATTACCAGCTGTTACGCTAGACAACTGGACAGTAGAGATAGGTACACCACTTAACGATTGCAATAGCAGCGTAGCCATGATCATCAGAGAAGTTAACGTTACACACATAGCTGCCAATATTCCATGTGATTCAAACTGCCAAGCAGATATCAATGATGGATGGATCTACACTTCAACTATAGACACTCTTGATGTAAACAGCGCGTCGACCACTGTCAGTGAAAGTTTTGTCATTAGTAACGGTAACGTGGCAGACAACAATAACCGGATTGAATTCAACGTGGAGCTTAGCATGGTTGGTTCTCAGTGCCTCTCAGATGGTTCTGTGTATTTGGTAAAGGCCGGAATAGCGTTTGAGGATGACGTGGTGTATGTTGGACAGATACCATTTTATGTAAAAGTTGAAGAAAGCCAGTTAATCTCTCTGTATTTCAATTATGAGATTGTGCAGTCTTCACCACTACAGCAAGGGTAAAATCACTTTTAAAGAGCATGTTTTATTCATTAGGTTAGCAGTATTAGATATTAATAGACATCAAGACAAAAATTTTCAAGCCACTGATATCATACTTGATAACAAATGAGCTGAAAAGAGGGAATGTAGAATAACGAAAACCTATATGTCACACCCGTTCAGTGCGTAGAGTGAAAGAGTTCGACTTTAATCAACTTGTTTCCCATGCTATTCGACCGTCTCTCACATTTGCAAACAGCAGTGAACAGCTTCGATATGCTTTTCAGTTTATTTTCTTTAAAGAGTTGATTAAGTTAAATCATGAGAAAACAACTTTGTGTTTTCAATTAGGAGTGATGTTGGGATTTGACATTTTTTCTATAAATTGTGACATGTATTACTGCACGCTCATTTCTTTGTATACATGTAATCTGATCATTTTTCACACCAAAGACCGGCGATTCTTTCTATAGAAAGAATCGCCGTATGTACATGGTACGGTGTTTTCGCCGTGTTTACACTGTGGGGGTTTATATGCGTATACCGTGGAGACTGGAAAACAAAAACAAAACGTGCATTATAGAGCAATACATGTACTCATCATAATATATTCATTGTTACTCCCATATGTGATGACAACTAAATCTTGTTGAAAATTGCCGTCCGTTGAACCAAAACAATTGAGCAGAACAATGTGCAATGCAATGTGCAAAGCAAAACAATGTGCAAAACGAGTGGACGTCATCAATTGCAAAGATTTATATTCTCTTGATGTATACTAAAACTAAATTATATAATTGTGTACGATGGCAGTTGCGAACCGGAGAAGAAACCTGTGTTAATGTTATTAGATAGCCCTGTAATTGTAGTATTATTAAAATCTTATTTGGCAAATATACGGTCCGATAATATGGATGAAAAATTTGATATTTAATTTGAATATTCTATTAATAAGGCTACTTTACATATTATTTCTACTCGATAAAAAACAATGTCAAGTATCGTTTCCTATCTCGGGTGCATGTCTATGTAGCTTCCATAACTACTGAAACATTACCATGCATAATAATTTGATTACAGGTGATTTATTATGTTTGTATACAAATCACTTCCAGACTTTTGAAACATATTGCAATTACTGAGTTATAAACATGCTGTTTTACTTTTGTCAAATAGGAAAGCAAAGTTGTTCTATTAAGATCCAAAATAAATATCACCATGTATTTCCATATTTTGATAAAACAATATAATCAAATGCAAGGAGGGCGAAAATGAGTGAGGGTGGGGAGGACGGTACAATATACTGTAATTATTAACCACATCACCATTGTAAACGTCTCTTTTATACAATATTGCTCGTTTCCCACAGAGAGACAGCCGAAATCTGCGTCAAAGTGCAGCACGATCTTGACCAACCAGTATCGTATGCCAGGGATACATCAGTGAATTTTATATCAACTCCATTTGTTAAATTCCAAAAGCTTACAAGGTGGAATGCCAATACTTCCAAATCCTACCCGGACATAAGACAAGGAACTACGTTAACAGAGTTTGTGGTAAGTGGTGATAACAATAATAATAAATGTTAGTTTTTATATAGCGCTTTCCCACTCTGTGCTCCAAGCGCTTGACAATTAAATGGCACGGATCTATAGCGACAAAACGGCCCTTTACTTCCTCAATTCCCTGGGGAGCATTCAATCGTGATCGTGAAACTAAGTATCTAAAATACGATTGCATATACATTGATTTTCCATTAATCACATACTTTACCCTAAAAGCCTGGACTTTTGACAACATACTGGTTTTCTAAGACTCCTGTTTTCAAATGCGAATATGTTTATATAATGAATATGAAATGAATAATAGACTAATGGTGATCGGTCATGCTCAAATATATTTTACGTTTTTTATAAGAGTTTTATTTTCCTTCCTATTTTCTATTATTCTTACTTGCTAACAGACGTTCAGAACTGCTCGACTCCCTTCATTACTAATAGGTAGAATTTGAAAAGATATTGTTGCATTTTTCCCTCTCAATTACCACTGTTTATGTAGTCAAGGCAGTTCTCTGTACAATGTCCCTGTATAAACACATCAGATTGCTTTTGGCTCGTGTATTAGATAATCCCCATCTAGCTATTACGTTTATCCTTTATCATGCACTTCGCTCGATTGTGAATGTCGTCTTTTCAGATCGGGACTCTTAACTTCACAAGTCTTGTTGACTTTTGCTTTGAACTCAATATCGATCATGAACAAGTGGGTGGAATCAAAACACAAAACTTTGTTGGGGCTCTGGAAGTTGTATATTCATCAGAAAATGGAATGAAAAACGCACTACCCTTACAGCATGTGCTGTTTAATTATGTTTCGGAAAGTAAGTATTGCTGAGAGTGCAGCTTATTCTTTTATGTATGTATGTATGTGTGTATGTGTGTATGTGTGTATGTATGTATGTATGTATGCATGTGTCTTTCTGTCAGTCTGTCTGTCTGTCTGCATGTATGTATGTATGTATGTATGTATGTATGTATGTATGTATGTATGTATGTATGTGTGTGTATGTATGTATGTATGTATGTATGTATGTATGTATGTATGTATGTTTGTGTGTGTGTGTGTGTGTGTGTGTGTGTGTGTGTGTGTAATATTGTTGTTTGGTTGTTATTTTTGCAGAGGTTGCCATTGGCTTGATGATTATTTGACATTTTTTAGAATTTATAATTCCACTATTTAGACCACTCGGCAAAAAGAGCCATCATGGTTGCTAGATTTGTTGCATTATAGACACTGGTAAACTTCATATCTTACAAAACACACATGAGCGTCATATCGCTATTTTTACTTTTATTTGCAAAATGTTTAATATCGCGAAATTCCTAAGTATCATCAATTATGCAATTTATTAGCGTCAGATGTCCAAATAAGCCTTTCAGCCGTTGCCTACAAAATGTACAGATTATATTTGAATCAAGCCGGCTGTTTTTGAGAGATAATGATGACAAATCCAGACGGACGCGTACAGGACAGACATCGTGACTACGTGCATGTAGTAGCCGCGAGGTAAACAAAAAATGGAAACCACTTCTTTTTAATGACGTATATTTATGATAATTGAGGATTACTACTAAATGTCTCTATTGTCATGAAATTATACCACACAGATAAACCAATTTACCAGCATCAATCAGCTATCGATAAAGGTGAGTATTCAACATTTGCCAATTAAGAACAAACTCCTTCATCACTTAGTCACTTAAGAGATGACCTGTAAGTGGCTTATTCGATTATGGATTTTCGAAAAGATATTAGCTGATTAAATTACTGTAGTGAATGTATTACTTAACGTAAGATCAATGTAAGTATACTTTCAATATGTCATTGCAAAACTATGAGTCAGAGCAATACATCAAATCTTGCAAAAGCTATTTTGAATCGAACACAAAGAAAGGGAACTAGTAGATTTAGTGAGTAGTCATAAATTACGCAATACGAATGACTAATCGCTTTAGGTAATTATCAATTTTTACCAACAATGCACACAACAATGCAATTACCATAATGGGGTATTCAAATCTAGTTTATACATTAATATATCATAAATGACTGTTTCCATAGCAGTGTACAGAGATGAGGTACGTGGGCTTCATTCAACTCTATTCAATTGCATACTGTAAAACATTGCATATGTTGGCCATTGAACCAGTCATGCTGATGTTGCAATATTAGTAATGCTATCTGAATATAATGATGTACCCTAATAGTGCTACTATGATGGAAATTGTATGGATCGGGTCTAATGTGTTATTCAACAGTTCTTGAGAGAATGTACCAGTCAGGTTCATTTGAAATGTACAAACACCGTAGCAATATTGTTACCAGTTCAATGGTATCTGCTACCTTTTAATTTGTATCACGTTTTGATTGTGAGAAATAAGCAAGACTGTGTTATTTTGTTTTCGCATGTCCATTAGAATTAGCAGCAGGTAGTTTTCTAGTCTTGGGTGAAGATGGGTTGCTGTACGTGTGTGCCCCATCCGGCAATAACAGGTAAAGTTATTGTTTCATTTGTTTTAAATGCTATATAGTGGCAATTTAAGAAATGTTGTCTTTGCATAAACCGTCTTTCTTGATATATATGTTGAATTCTTCCAGTAAGGAAAAGAAACCTCCTTGTTCTTTTGGCCCACACGCATCGGCTATAATTCTGGAAATTGCCAGGGCCTTGAAACTTGAAGAAATATAAGCATTGACAACTCTTGTCAGAACTCAATACTGTCTCCGATATTAAATGCAGATCATTGAAATCATTAATGTCATTGTAAAACATATTTAATTATGTACAGGAAAAGGAACCATTATTCATAATCTGTTTGATTGTTTACATTCGTAAGGGGTTAAGTACAAGGTCAAGTCCCTACTTTAAGCTGTCTCGAAGTTACGTGTCTTTAAATTATGTGTTATTCCCTTCCTTTCAATTGTATTCTTCATCTCATATAGCAAAGGCAAATGCGCTTTTGGTGGAACTGATGGCAGATGGATAGGTACGAAAACTTTCAATATAAGTTCACGATTAAGCTAACATTGTGTACAATTGCGAACCTATTAATTTGGCTTTAAAAACATACACAATAAAGCTCAATACTTATGACGAATCAAAACACGCAAATTATCAGCACACACAATGAAACAAACTTATCCAAAATAAATGCAACGAAATGAAATTGAGTAAACTGCCACCTTTCATTCCTCAATTTCATTTCGTTATATATATATATATATATATATATATATATATATATATATATATATATATATATATATATATATATATATATATATATATATATATATGTTATGAAGATTTGTTGATTTGTTGGTTAAGATTCATGTTAGCATATTGATCGTTCTTTCAATATGGAAAGGAGTATTTAGTTCCAGCTTCCAGGTCATGTATATTGATTGAACAATTCCAACAACTGATTTGTCACACAGGGTTTAATCACTTGATTCGTCACTTCCATGGATTTAGTACAATCGATAATGTACTGTATGGTACTGGATACACATTCAATTATGTGACGTATATGGAGAGTTACGACAGTGGTCTCAGTTGGTTGAGTACACCACCGGAACAGAGGATTAGTGATTCAAGTATTGGGTTTATGCTGTATTCTTCACCCGATGGTGAGATTTATTATATTATATTATATTTAATCTATCCTCAATTTGTTATTTTCAGTGGTATCAAATATGTTAAGACTATGGTCTATTAACGGTCGAACTGATCATCAAAGAATCTTAGGTGATTTTGTAAAACACTTTTAATACGTCTATACAATCTTGTACAATTGAATTTCCTGTCCAAACATTTTGTCAAGAAATGTGCTACATTTGTACGATCTGATATAAAAGTGTTGTAAGAGTATTTTTGTGGTTAGTTATTTCTTGATACAGTTAACCAGAATGAGAACAAATAAAGTGACACTTTCATACGAATTTCCGCATTCATGATAAATTATGTAAATTACAAATTCGACATATGGGTAATATCCCGTGTAGATTTACGACCCGGATACAGAACTATTTTCTGATCAGTTTTTGTTCTTATTACCCCCATCACTATTAGTTGCACCCCAGGAATTGAAATTACATACAACTGCTACTCGATATCAGGAAGACACCTCAGATTACGAGAATCTGTGCATAGGTAATTCAGTTCAGCTGCGATCTATTGACGATTGGTGGAGAATAGACATTGGGGATAGTTTTGACGTTCATAAAGTGAGAGTGTCGGCACATAATTCAAGTAAGTTTAAGTGCTAAAGGCACGCTTTCAGTATTGTTTCATACGAGGAATTGCATATGCTATCCTACATGATGGTGAAACTTGCTTACTCACCACTATAGTAACCGTGGCATCAAATTTCCAGAAGCAAATCAATCGAATGATTCAATGATGTACATGTTGATTGCTTTTCACATCATGATCGTAGACAAGTCTTCGTCGATTCGCAGAAAGAAAACTCCAGACGGATTTTTACTTCTATTTGAAGTTTTCACAACATGACTGACGTTCATTCATAAACCCCACCCACCCACCTAATTAAGGTCAAGGTCAAGATCAAATATAATGATATTAGCATAAAGGGTACACCTCTCCAGTACCAAAAAAGACGTATGACGTGTATATTTGCCTTGTTCTGAATTACCTGTCCGCAAGCTTAAAGTTAGGCTGGAATCAGAATTTACGGCGGGGGGGGGGGGGGGGGGCTGAAGAGAACTTGGGACATGAAAAAAATTGAGGGTTCAAAGGGGGTATGACAATTCCGATGGTCTGAAAGGGGGGCCACGAAATATTTTGCTCATGATTCGAACCAAAATTAAACCGCAGGAGCGGTCGTTTCCCGAGTAAATTAAAAACGTGTCTCACTTCTAAAGCATATTCAGTGATGAGTTGGGTGACAACCATGCGAAAGTATTTGTGTATGCCTTCCTCTGTCTGTCTGTCTGTCTGTCTGTCTGTCTGTCTGTCTGAATCTCTCTCTCTCTTTTGAATATTCAAAACTCAGGAGCAATCGTTTAATTGTAGTTTGCAAAATTGTACACTTCATTTACCTACCATACATTTAATTATGAAGCAGTCAATAGCCAAGCAAATGTATGTGTCTGCCAAAATATATCTGAGTCGGTAAGTTAAATGTGTAGGTAATATAGCCATATAGTTGTACAATAATGTACTGACTCGATTAAAATTGTGGTTTTGAAGACAAGTTTCGTATACTCTATGGCTTTCGATAATGTGTATGGTTTTGAAATTTTATGCCATTAAATGGCCTCCAACATGACCTTATTTTTTTCGAAGTGCTCCACACTATATAGCTATCATGGGGATGCCGTTTTGGCCCAGGATCAAGATTGAAAGATAAAACCCTGCTGACTAAGTATCTCCAAGTACAGCCCAACCTTTTTCGCAAAGCCCACATACATTTGTAGAGAATCTCCCATTGTTATGTGGAAGTTGATTTCCACTGTTAGTTCTAAAGTGGAAGGGGTACTGCATAATTACACATAAAAATATGTATAGCCGGGAGGGGGGCACGAAAATTCTTGGGCTCATTTCGGGGGGGGGGGGGCTGCGAAATTTTGTTTGACCAAATAATTTCTCCCCATACCTCGCTTCTCATTCTGTATTACTACCTAAGCTAACCTTCATAGAATTTATAGTTTGTGTAACTGCCCTCGCTCAATATCAATAAAAAGTAATATATAATTTCCCTGCATAAAAATAACTTTCATGAATTTTTGATTTTATATTTAATAACTAAGGTGATTGGTTACTGAATTCGTATGCAGTTCTAATGGAGGGAAAAGCCTGTGGAAAACCCATCCACCCGGATGAATTTGACATCCCAGAAATTACTCGTAAATGCAATGGCGCTTCAGATTTGGGTATTACCGGTCGCTACATCACAGGACAACTGACAGGACAGACTACTTGTATAAACGTTTGTGAAATAGAAGCCTATGAAGGTAAGGAACCTCTTTAATAAAAACAGAAAATATAGAAACTAAATCATTAAAGGGGAGAGTGTGACGCTGTAACCTTAGATAAACCATAGACCTGCACGTGTAGGGTTTATGGATATGAATTTTGAATGCAATATTACCGAACACTCAAACGGAGAAAAGTGTTGACAGTGTAAATATCTACTCTATTGTCTATATTATTGCTTCAATATGCATATGCCACCATCCAATTCTCTCTTGACAAAAGAATTTTATACGACCCTCTGGCAGTATACGATTTGTCATAACTAAGTGAAACATGCACATCGTTAAACCAAATAATAGGGCATAACTGTCAATAACGGTGGCGACAAAATTGAACTGTAGATAGCATAGGAGATCATTTCATTCACTGACAGCCTGGCGTTGGTGTTTGTCTGAAAGTGTGCATCTCTGCACATCGCACTCAGTTGTCGTTTTTATATTTACATTTTTCTGAACTAGTAGTTCCTGGACACCATTTTTGTGTTTTGCTCCTTCATATTACCTGTGCCAAACACTCGCTTCGTTAATTCCTTCTTCATTGAGCAGTGAAATATTACAGCGTGTAATCTTTGTCATCTGCTCTGGTGACAAAAGAGTATATGCTTTATAATCCAGAATTCAAACATTGCCGAAAATAGTAATATAGTATATTCAAGATACTTTCGAATGTTGTAATTTGATTTAACCTGAGGAAAATCTTAATTACGCGTGTCAATTTACATTGATAATGATATAAATGTTCACGAGTACTTGGTAATCACACGATCCCAAAGTGCAGATGTCCATATTTGGGGCGGTGTGAATGCTAAGGCATAAAAAACAAATTGTGTGGTTCCGATTACATTCAATTTTAAAATAGGTGGGGTAGCCGGTAGGTCGATTTTTCATTTTATTTTTTCAAAATTATTTTTTTCGTATGTGAGTGTCTAGTTCAGGTAGTTATGTAGTCTATCAGCTAGCCCTCGGATGTTCTTCCGATAAAATACGACACACAGCCGAACAACGCTATCGAGGATGGAACATCCGAGGTCTAGCGAATGTCATCAGGATATAAATAACTGCCAATCAGAGAACCGTATTAGCGACAAGCACAAACAGAGGACAATAGCTAAATTTTCATGCATATTCATCTTAAGGAGGGGCTTGTAAAAATAACCACCAATGCGTTAACTAAAATGTGTGAATGACAATGTCTAC
Source organism: Glandiceps talaboti (assembly GCF_964340395.1). Classification (NCBI taxonomy): domain Eukaryota; kingdom Metazoa; phylum Hemichordata; class Enteropneusta; family Spengelidae; genus Glandiceps; species Glandiceps talaboti. The sequence continues at coordinate 15,744,387 of NC_135549.1, forward strand.
ACACTCATCAAACACAATTACCATAAACTGATAAGACATAGTAATGACATAAATGTGTTTGTCAACACCTGCATGCAGAGATTGAATATATTAAAGTATATATATGCATATATGGCCCAACCCACCGCTTATCGTAATCTCAATGGAATGTCCGGTCTGAAAATTACATTCGCTAGACTGTTCGGGCAAGCCCTCACATGCGAACTTCGTTCGCTTATAGTTATAGCATCGAAAGAAAGCCCGAACGTCTAGCAGCAAGACTAGTAGTTATGTTTTTTCTGTTGTTTTCCATATGGTTTCTGTGTTATTGGCTTCTTCTCATCAGATGTACAGCCATTACAGATTGGAAGAACAGTTTTATAGTGTCTTTTTTTCAGTTATAACGTCAGTTTCCGAATCCACTATTTCTTGCGAGACTTCACAATTTTCGCGATTTTCTCCTTTTTTTCTCGAATATGTGTAAAACAAAGTTTAGGTGGGGTCGGGTACCCAGAACCAAACAGCATTTTTTATTTGGCCTAAACTTCATTTCCTATTTATTTTAGTTATAAATGACACATTAACAAATGTGGCATTACAACGACCGGCAAAGATTAGTAGCGAATACGGCTTCGGAGAGGCATCCCATGCCGTTGATGGTAACAAGAGTCCAGAATACAATGATAGAGGTTGTTTACATACAAGAAATGAGTTCGAACCACACGTTCTGATCGATCTTGAAAATGAACGTACGATCACTGAAATGAATATCACAAATCGTAAAGGAAAGCCACGTAAGTACTGTGTAACCTCAAGTGATAGAATCTTTGTATCTTGGATAGTTCAGCTCTACATGCTTTGTCACGGGTTAACATATTAACGAGAAAATACTGAAATCAATTGTCCTAAGTGGACCACCTCATGTCAGTTCCTTTGCCAACATGTCTAAAACAGTCACTCAAATGGCAGGATAGTCCCAGTTCGAAGTTTACATAAAACCTGTGTTGTGTGACAATGACTTTGTTTTCTCTTGATTTGTCTAGTATACTAATCTATGACTTAAATTACCATTTGGTTATTTTAAGTGTTCACATTTTACACTATGGATAACAATTGCAGGTCGCAGGGAATCCAAACATATACACACAATCAAGGAAGTCTGTTTCAATCTCTTTAGGTAAACGTATCTATAACTTTGAAGTTATAATAGGAGACTATGCTAGTGGTAACTGTAGTCCAGAGCCTGTTAGCACAGACTACGTGGACTTTGACTGTGGTGACGGTGGCATTAGAGGACGTATCATAACACTCCAGCACCCTGGTGGCACGTTGCCGACAGAAGTATGTGAAGTACAGGTATACACAAAAGGTAATTATTACATTTTTGTCACGTGACTTATTAGGCTAAATCGATTGAAGAATTGTGTCGCCAATCTGTATTGCTCGATACATCCGTCAGAAAAAAAAGTGTTGGTTGAGAGGTGTATATCACAATATCCTCTGTTAGGAGACATCAAATACTGCGCATGCAACCATAGACCATGGATCACAGAAGGTTAGTTTTGTTTTTACTAATTCCCAACTTTGCTTGGCAAGATGGAATTCCGATTGCTTCCTAAATTCGAAACCAAATGAGAAATGTTGACACTCTGTAGTCACTGTGCATGCGATAATGATCATACTTGATAATACTTTTTCAAAATCATAAATTTCATTTTTCACGTGTAGTCAATAATGTCTAACTAATCCAGTCCATGTGTGTTTTTCTTTTCTTATTTCAGTCCATATTAATGAAAACGCTGTTGTGGCTGGCGGTTCGGCAATTTGTGTTTGGTCTTAAAACCGGACCTCTATAGTGTTGAAGCATTGGGGAAAAAATAAGCAATAAACCAGGTTCTCCCGCAAAAATATTTGCTAATTCGGTCTTTAACCCCTTGAAAGATGAGTACTTTGTAAAGTTATCTTTCGAAGGCGGGTAATGTGCTCTTTCCTCTGTTTTTATTTATTTATAAGTACACCTTTGTGGCCAAAGTAGTCAGTTTGACCATGTGGCATTTTATTGACATTTGTTGCCAAATGGCCAATACTGCAATGTCATCTTAACTTATCAATCAATAGTATAGTCTGTTTAACCACGCCCTATTTATCTAAATGTAGAAGAATGTATATCGGCCGGAAGATGCTGCAATGTATACCGTACCGGTAGTGGTTATCACGTCTACTGACCGTTCATGTTACTAATAATTTGTTTCACTCTTGTTTTGCAAATGTTTCGATTCATTCGTCAAATAATTTTCTTTCTTAAATCAGTGTAATATTAGTTTTCTGATATTTGAGTCACAACTGACATTTACAACGATGTTTTACTAAGCCATGACGATAAATGATTCAATTTACATCATTTTGAAACCATATACTTTCGAAATAAAAGCTCACAGGTCCGATTGCTAAAACTGCACGAGCTGTAACTGGAGTGTTTTTGTTTTGATCAGACCACCATCAATACATTCACTGGGAATGTGCTTGTTTTTTGTTTGTTTTGAAAACAATTAGACACAGAGACTGTACATGTTCTTAATTATTAGGGGTCGACTGCATTCAGTAGTACAACAGGTTGTACCCTTGCACGGTATGTAAGCGGGGTCGCATTTTGGGAGCTGCCGATCCCAAAAGATAATTTGCTTGGATTTATTGTACATGCAGCTACATGGATGTATTTAATCACAAAGGGGGGGGGGGGGTCATTTCTATTCAGTATAACGAATAATTCACTAAATCTAACAAAACATGTTCCAGTTGCAGCTAGTACATCTTGAAGCATTATTGTAGTGTTTGATGCAGGCAGCATTGGCCATCAAGAGACTGTAGATTTCATGTGGTTGAGGCGTTACTATTTTCAATTGACGTTTGGATAACTTTTGAGTATTTTGAAGCAGTTGTTTCATATGGGCCAGGCGCGTACGTCACTCTTGGCCATTGGGAAATGAAGTAAACCCCGAAAACCAACACATGTGATCCTACAACTGAATCATCTTGCAATGGTGATCGAAGATTTGGGCATGCATCAATCTTCCCGAAGTCGAGAAACGTTAATGGACTTAAACGCTTATGCAACCGAATAAGGGTGTTAGCTCTCCATACAGCTGAAACTGTAATTTTGAATAGGATACGTCCCTCAGACTGTTAAATGTATGTTTCTTCTGCAATTAACATGATTGTCTATACACAACGTAATATACGTCAATATTTATTGGGTGTAAATACAGTAAACCAATCTTACATATACGTCGACATACACGATCAATTGTACTTGTCAATAAAAGTTAGTTATTATTCATGAACAGAATTTGAGAAAATATATCATATCATATAGCCTGCATTAAATATGCTCTGATTTACACATTATATTTGTATGTCTATGTTATGATTTCATGGAATGTAAATGTTTTATGATTGACATCAACATTTGACGTCTACGTTTGCATGCGTAAACCGTGAGGGTTATATTCATACGTGCTATGTAAACACACACACCTTTTGTTCGAAGTGGGGTTTACTTATTTTTGTATTGACATGCAATAGTCGTTTATATTCAACCATATAAATGTATCGGGTTCACCAGAACATGGACAGGTATTGGTCAATGGGCCAAATTAATGATAACTCAGTATAAGTGTCCGAGAAAGAAGAAATTAAATGCAACTGTCTTTGGGGGAAAGAACCACATTTAAGGCTGTGCTATTTCTTAATACAGTTTGTATATCTTGTCAACATACACAATATATTTCAAGGTTTGGTACGCTAAGAGTCATTCTTTCCATTTCATTTTCTCAAGTATGAGTTGTTTCGAAGTTTGAAGGTTTACTTTTCGCCATTCCATGGTAGTAGACTCAATTGTGACTGAAACCATGCACCCCCCGAAAAAAAAAAGTGACGAGATTCAGTGTGAAAATTATAAACAGTCCTTTATTACATCCCAAACTAAGGCTGAACATTAGTAAAGTACGACAGTTTCATCAGATATTGGTCAAAATAAGAAATAGTCGTATCTCATATTTTATGGAAAAAATTCTTTAAAAATAAAGAAATTCCTTAAATTAGTACAGGGCCCAGTACATAAACAAATTACGTCGAGTAACAATAAATATATAGTTTTGGGTTTCTTAATACATCAAAATGGATGTGATGATATTCTTAGAGGTGACTGGGTTATCATTTCATAAGTAATTACAAGGATAGACACTATAATATGAAAATTATTACTAGAATTTAAAGTTGAAATGATAGTGTACACGTAACGAGAAGAATGTGACTTACCGTTGGTGGCGCACCAGCTTCGATTCTTCAGGCTATTCACAAATTCCAGCCTCTTCCGTCGCCACTGTCCCCCTGACGTTCATCGGCTTTTAAAGAATTAGCACCAGGTCCTGCAATGATTACATGATATTGCTATTAAACAGTGCGTTATAGCATAATAGTAACACTTAGTATGCACGTCAAAATCAAAATTCTTTGATAGGAATTTTAGGAATATGGTACGTTTCTCCAATACAGAAGTTCTATTCCCGTGAGGTGTATTTGATGACTCCCAAGTATCCGTTCATATATCTATAATAACTATATTATGTTGTGAAGATGAGTAGATACACATCCGTGCTAACCGTGCATGATGCTAAACATAGCGATATATCTGCGAATAATACTGAATTACAGAGGTACATGATACAAACGCCTGCGTCAGTTGATGTATAGTGGTTGCACAGGTAAATGGCAAAGAGACCGGTTCTTTAGAACCCAAAGAAATTTTGCCAGTTTCAGATTAGTTTGTGGTGAAATATTCATAAATGTGCACGTGGCACAAAAGAATAAGAAAAATTGAATGAACTGTCAATTCATCGATTTAAACGATTTCTGTACATTGCTAATGTTCAAAAGTACTGTCACAAGCCCCAGACCATCAGCTATACACAGATGTGCAAATTGACCTTGAGGTCACATTCAACACTGATACCTAAAAAAAATAATTGTTTGGTTTCGGTTACCCAACCCCACCCAGTTTTTCACTGCCGACCATAAACTTTTTTTTTACATATTCGAGAAAAAAATAAACTCGTGAAAATTGTGAAGTCTTACCTGAAATACTGCATGCGGAAACTGACATCAACTTAAAAAGACAATATAAAAACTGTTCTTCCAATCTGTAATGGCTGTAATCTAATGAGAAGAAACCAATAACACAAGAGACCATTTGGAAAACAACGGAAAACATAACTACCTGAGCTAGACACTCACATATGAAAAAAATATAATAAAATAAAATAAAAACCTGCCTACTCACAATTCTTTTGTGAGGCCTGAGTCATATTTGGAACAAGTCCTCGCCATGGGGTTAACGTCCCACTGGATGCGAATACAGCAATGACAAATTTCGTCTACAACACAACACATCAGCCTTACATACTTTATGCACATACTACGGTCTGCACACTACAACCTACCCGGGACCATACAACACACACTACTAGTCACTAGCCCTTACTGCTCGCCGGCTCCTGCTAAACTCTCCGTCAAACTACAATGCAGTTATAAACATGGTCATTTCCCGCGCAAACTGACTACAATGTAGCAAACTGCCCGGAGATGACGTAGTTCTTCCGGACTTGTCCTGAGATAGTGAAAATGACCTAGTTCACGGTACTGTCTAGTCCTATGTAACATGTCTTGGGTATCAAATACAGCAAACCGTGTTTAATATGGTAGCTAAACTATAATAATAAAACATACTAGGTGAAGGCTCGTTCTGTCACAGTGCATTACTTATTCGACATGCAAGGCATCTATTCCATAAACAGTCACATGAATATTTAACTCGTGGTTGTATAAAATTGATTTAATTTCTTGTGCAAATTGGTACAGTAACTTATATTATTGCAGGCTAGACTTCAGACTTGTTAACACAGGAACATTCGGATTATCAAGAAATTTTTAGAGATGGTTGCTTTTTCAAGAATATATCGGAATCAAAGTGGACTAAGTTAAATACTGGCAAACATGGGAGAATAAAATTACAGTTTAATAATGTTCTTTGAAAAAATATGTCGGCAAGTGTCATTTCCAAATAGTCACAATTCTAACATGTCACTACAACAATGGTGAAATTGTTTTCTCCGGCTGTGTATACATGTATCGATTTCTCCGGTAGTGTATACATGTATACGTGTTTGCGTGGATTTGTGTTTGTGTATGACGTGTGTATATGGTTCTTGCATTCAATTTAAAGCTTAAACAGTTGTTACCGAAAAAAAGGAATGTATATCCATTTGATACCAGACTCTTTTTTGTGGGGGTAACTTTGTAGATAGACGATGTTCAATAAATCGATGTACGTTGGAGAAGTCTTGACTGGTTGCATGTGTGAGTGCATGATCGTACGAACGTACTTTAGAGAGGTGTGTGTATTTTATTTATAAATCCGTTTACTGAATCTAAATTTATGTATTTTTACTGCAACTATCACAACTGTCGACAAACGGAAGTCCTCGTCGTGTTAGCATGGCAAATGTAGGATACTATACCAACCGAAAAGAAAGTGTCACAGCAACTCGCGATACTGACCATATTTGGGCAAAGTGTGCCAAGGCATGATACAAAAAATCATTGCCCAGGTAGAGCTCGCGATTGACCATAGCAATACGTAGGGATGTGATGATAGGTGTATGATAAAAAAAATCAATATTATTTTTCCGTTTCATTGTAAGATCACAAAAGTCGATAAAGCTTTGATAAAATTCGATTTCAAATTAAAGGGTAAGATCCAATGCGCTGTACACCCATTGAATGGAAAGACAGTTTCCATTGATTTCTGACTTTTTAGTTCCATTAAATTAAACTCCATGTATCAACATATTGATCGTAAATACATATTGTAGGATACCGTAGAATGTCAACATCGATTACAGTTTACCTTATTTTCTTTATACAAATTGCAAGTTTACTGTATGTGATAGAGGCAACATTTGTGTTCAGGTGCCAGACTGAAATTTTCTGAAATGAAAGAAAAATATCGAGCTAGCTAGAATAAAAGCTTCGTATAATGTCAAATTAATTATGATATCAAACTGATTTAAATAACATAATTTAATCAAATCAAACCCACGCAGTGAATAAATTTAAGTGACCGATTGTGAGATCCATTAAGGATGAGATGCAGGTTCGTTGGTGAATTTTGGCCTTTTTTTTTTTTTTGCTCATTATGAAGCTTCATGGTATGTGCCATCATTTGGTTAAAAGATTTTTTGAAATTGTTCATTTTTTCTATTAATAAATTTGAAATGAAAAAACTCTAACGCTATATGTGTTTTATATGGTTTCATTCCTGAATGTTTATGTACAAAGATTTGCATACTTAAAGAAGATTGACAGGAACGTTGATTACAGAAGAGTGTCTTTTCATATGCAAATGAGCCATAGCTAGTAGGCCTCTGTGCAATGACTGACGTGACATTATCTCTTAGCTGTGTTGTTGTACAAAACCAATCAAACTCGGTAAATTTGGTTATAACCAATAAAAAGTAAAAAAATACCTCCTTTGAACCTGGACTTATGCACGTTGATTTTGACCAGTGCATCGGCTAAAAACGTTACAGTAAAGCGGCCTACACTGCACTACAGCCACAGTCGCTTGTAAACTGTTATTCCTTTCCTAAATGGTACTTACAATTTTACATACAACACGTATGACATTGCTACCGATTTTATAAGAATATCGCCAATCCCTATAATAACGTCATTGTTCTGTATTAGGACCGTCATAGACAAGAATAAAACCATTTAGGAAAGGAATAACAGTTTACAAGCGACTGTGACTACACTAGTCTACAGCCTTCAAGTGTACCCGACGCGACGGCGATGTATTAGATGACGGTTTTCAAGTACCATGCATGTAAAAAAAAAAACCATACAAATCTCGAATATCTAACAGTATTGCAGGCTAATTGTTTTAGCCGATCGAAAAAAATTGATGTTTACAAAAATGAAACGATTTAATCAACTCGTTGGCGCATCGAAAATGAACCACGCTATCTTCGAGACTTGAGAGTTCACGTCAGATGCGTGACATTGCATCGGCGATTTCCGGGTATTACATTTCTGTTTCTGTAAGATTCACAGAACGTGGCCGTAGACTAGCTTTGAACTTTCGCGTTGGTGGATTTTGACAACGTCCTCTTCACATACTATATTATATTATTAGGGTTAAGGTCCTATAAATTGAGTGTGGCAACCACACTCTAACGATCGGCTTATCACGGCTCGATCCTTCGTGAACTTTCGAGACACGTCGACACCGAGTCACATGTTCTGTAGGAGTATACGTGCGTAGCGTTGTTTATTTGCGTCTACGATGACGCTGTCTGAACGTAAACGGCAAAGAATTTGGCACCGAGCGATCCTCAAGGCTATTAAAGTTATAAAACGGAGATTTTGAAGGTACAAGTAGTTTAAATAAATGAGGTAATGTCTACTACGACTCCGAGTATCATAAAACGTCACTCGCAGTGGAAGAAAAACTGTTGACGTGAGTTCGTCAGGTACCATTATTTATTATCGTAGTTTTGTAACACTCCTTACAATTTGTATAACATTCCCGATGTCGTACGGTGTCGTGGTGTGGAAATTTGATTTCAGGGAAAGGGTTAACTTTTTTTTATTGTGTGTCTTCAACGAAACACCAACAACGTAGCAATGCCTAATACATGAGCAGGAATATGGAACGTAGCCCATATTCGAATCAAAACACGAACACCAACTGCGTAGAGCATGGGCTTCGAATCCAAACCAGAAAGTATACTATGTAATGTCGAGAACGGCACGCGTACCGTATTAAAAGATTAAACCAAAGTCTCCACCCGTAGATGAATAATAGATGACATGACACCTTTATCGCGGGAAACAAACACGTTTCTATCTGTAGCATTTCATGACACTCCTAAAATACCCGATTTTCTTCATGTCTGTAGCAAAGCAACGTACACAACCAAATGGCAAGGATTGAGTAACATATTTGCAAGTCACAGAAAAAAGCTGTTGCAATGTCTGTCGAATTTAAAAGCTTTTGTCGGGCGGAAGGAGTCCAATTGTGTAAATTAGCATTTTTCTACGTTCTTTATTTTGTATACTGTGTGAAGTTCAAAGCTATTTAACTTTGCGTCAGAACGTCCCAGCTGTGTCAAATTTGGAGACAATACTCGGAGACAGTGTGTCGAAAAAACGTTCCTCCGGATTGTTTAGTTTTTGAGGGAATCAAGAGATATTGCGTTGAGAAGTGTGAAAAGCGGTAATTTATGCAAAAAACACAAAAATACAACTTTGGATGATTATAACAAGACAATGAGAGACAAAATAAAAAATCCGGAGGAACGTTTTTTTGTTTGTGTACATAGCTTTCATTTGAAGTCGAAAAAAGGACTATATTCAACTGTTTGTAAAAGTTAAATAGCTTTAAGTGAAAATCGTCAAAAAACACAGTTTTTGGGTACAGATCAATAATATGGTTAAAAATGTAAAAAATCACCACAGAAACCACAACTTCATACAAAGACTCGACATAATTAATGAAAAAAATGGTGTATTTATCTTGTCTTTACTGTGAAATGTGATGGAGGAAAAATGAGCTAACGAACCTGCATCTCAACCTTAAACAGCTGTTTTCGGAAATATGAACGTTGAAGACAAAATGCAGTCGATAATGACAAATTATTTATAAATTCATCGAAATATAAAATAACTTAATGAAACACACACAAGTTCTATTCTGCTTCGTCTACTTTAGATAAAGAAACAAACATGTTTTGAAAAAAGTCATTTGTCCTTCAGTGTCCAACTGGATCTGGCATAATGATCCAAATGTTGCTGGAGGCGTTGAGTAAACTGGAGGTGTGAAAAGGTATACCTCAATATTGAAACATGTTGAAGCAAACCTTTTAACACCTCCAATTTACTCAACACCTCCAACAAACTTTGGGATCATTCTGTCATGGAAGTATAACCCTTCACACGGTTCATGGTCAGATCCATTTGTAACACTGAAGAAGGACAGTCACGTTATTTGTTCGAAACAATGTCTGTTTCTCAATCTAAAATGGAAGAATATAACTTGTATATGAATCTTACTGCTTCCATGATGACCATACATAGAGTTAACGTAATGAAAGTTTATCGATACGTGATATATGAATAGAATAAACCAGACAAACAACCATTTGTCATCCGCAGAAATGCTGTCTCCAGTCGATCGATATAACACCTGGAGGGAATAGTTACAAAGCTGAAAAATATTTCTCGGCTGCCGGAAAATACGAAAAAGTTCTATCAAACTAGCTTCGAAATGTTATGAGTATCACTATTATTATTTTCAATGAGATCGTCTGTTTTATTACGATAACAATGTAAATCACTACTTTATAATTTGAATATCTCACATGATAATGACAGTAACGGATGTTTGTACAATATGTCTAAGACAGCATAGCAAGTTCTTTCTTCTGTTTATAAATTTATAGATTTGCGTGTGATAGCTTACATTGTAGATGGAAAGTCTTTATCACAGGTCAGAATAGGTGGAAATCGTGACATTTGTGAATACAACAGGGAGATCAATATAAAAACGAAAGGTGTCATATGATATTATTTACCTCCCGGCTTAATATCGTATATTTGATATTGCCACTGGCAACTAATTTTGGTCAATGAAACCGTGGGAAGTAAAACGAGACAAGAGGGAATTGAAAGTTCGTCGACTTGGTTTGTTTTATTACATATTCATCAAACAAGGATATAATTATGTAAAGTCTTTGTCGGTCAAAGTACGCCTGAATGGAAAACAGGAAATCCTCAGAATGGGACTATCAATTGCTTGATTGATTGTACTGTTACCTAGACAACTGAACAGCATAAAATCTTTGTCAGTATCTTTAATGAGGCTGACTGGCAAAGTTTCACGATCTGCTAAACTGAGTTCAGAATGTTTGCACGGAGTTTGTAAAGCTCTCACTTCTTCCGTAGTGACCGACTGATGCAGGTCCAACGATGAATTGGCGGCTCTTCACAGTACTACTACACCATGCGTTACTAACAAGTGTAGCTGACGGTGAGTGTTTCGTTTATCTATACAAATTGGTCAACAACGTTGTCAGTAATTCGTACAAGTGTGAGAGTTGTATACGGATCAACTAACTTAGATCAGAACTTGAGATTTCACCTTTTAATACTTGCAACCTGCGCAATATGCATGTGTTCATTAGTTGCATTGTGTTTGTTTGTTTTGTTTATTTGTTCACCTATTCTAGTATTGGCATGTTTTTATTTGTCTATTGTATGTATGTATGTATGTATGTATGTATGTATGTATGTATGTATGTATGTATGTATGTGTCTTTCTGTCTGTCTGTCTGTCTGTCTGTCTGCATGCATGCATGCATGCATGCATACATGTATGTATGTATGTATGTATGTATGTATGTATGTATTTGTGTGTATGTATTTCTGTGTATGTATGTATCTACGTGCGTACGTTTGTCTGTTTGTTTGTCTGTCTGTCTGTCTGTCTGTCTGTCTGTCTGTTTGTTTGTTTGTTGTGATCATTCAAGGAAACTATACTGTACTTTAAATGCAACGTAAATGGCAAAAATGGAGTCTTCTCACGCTTTGTGAAGCTGGATACATTCAGTTTTGACTATCGACATATCATTCACATTATACAATTCGGCTGATCAACCTCAAAATTACATGCGTGTAAATAATCAAACAATGTAGTAGGAGAAATAGTAAGATTCCTCTCAGAAAGACAAATATTTCCGTTAATTCAAATAGCAGCAGATACAGTAAATGGTAATATCACCTTTTCTGGAAGCAGTGGTCCGTATCAACAAGGTGACAATATCCAAATTGACTTCACTGTTATCGCAAGTATGCAAACAGGTGACAACGCAAAAATAGAGATTGCTATCGGTGATGGCCTTGAGGTGAGCTTTTGAATTGGATTTATAAATTCATGTTTTACGTTGACCTTTTAGATGTAAGGAGCAGGGACTGTTTAATATACTTCATTTCTTGTTTAGGGACTTCAAACAAGCAATAAACCGCAATATTCGTGAACAAACACTACAGCAAAGGCTCACACAAAAGTTAGAACATAAATATTAAGACTGTAGAATATAATCTTACAAGATTGACAAATTCACACAAAGTATAAACGAGCTCGTACACAGGCAAAATATATATGACTAGAATACTATAACAATATACAAAAAAACACCATTTTTTTTAAATAACTGACAAAATCTTCCTATCTGGAGAAAATGGTACAATGACAATTTCAACAAGAACTGTTCTGTGCAACAAACAACTGAATCACATACAACAGATAAATGTCTTAGGTTGGATCTACACAACACGACACGACACGAAACGACACAACACAACACAACACAACACAACACAACACAACACAACACAACACAACACAACACAACACAACACATAGGTTTAATGGTTTCAAATTAATGAACCTTGAGCACTGATACTGATTAAGGATTTCAAATGCATGTTTATGTAAATAAAAGTCCCAAGAGTGAAACGCCAGAGTTACCCTGATTGTCCTGTAAAATAGGGTCATGATTGTTGGTATTTGTTTATTTGTACACATTCAACGAATTGTTTAATTTACTTACACACTCTGGATATCATATTTTGCAAATACAACGGATTTCGATTTAGTAACACAATCACCCAAGATAGCAACAACGTCTGTTCTTGTTGTTTGATCCGCGTTAACGTAAACATTGGATCAGCGGTAAAAATCAAAGTGCACAACTAGAATTTGATGATGATAAATAAATAAATAAATAAATAAATAAATAAATAAATAAATAAATAAATAAATAAATAAATAAATAAATAAATACAATGTATACAACTTGTCTACTGCATTGCACACAGTTTCATAGACATCGATCATTCTATCTTTACCTTTTATAAATCAAATCAAACTCAATGTAATTCTACGCTTGAAATTTATTAACACGAAATACTTTCGGAACGGTGAAATCTGAAAACTCAAGTTTTGTCAGCATACAGAGAATGGCGACTACTAGTGCATTCATAGCTGTACTGGTGTAAATTGAATTAACTTCATTATTAAGCATAAAATAAGTTTACTTCCCGTTATGTTCAGTCTAGGGGGGAAATCTCGATATTAATAGCATATATATATATATATGTACGAACACTAAAATACATATAATTAATTTTCGTAAGGAGGAAAAAGAAAGTTGATTCGTATCTAATTCGATCCAACCCATATAAATATTTATTGGATTCTATAGAACGACATAAAATGACTTCAGTGGTCCATGCTGATTTAGCGGTTTTGAAAAAGCATAATCGTAATAAAGTACCGCCCAAGCTTGATATCGCATTTAATCGCATTTCAATTAATAGAATGACACGAGTGTTTCTAAAAGCCAATTCAATGTTTATTATGAAATCATGTACAGTTGTAGACAAGTTGTATACATTGTATTTATTTATCATCATCATCATCATCATCATCATCATCATCATCATCATCATCATCATCAAATTTAGGTGTGCACTTTGATTTTTACCTCTGATCCAATGTTTACGTAAACGCGAATCGAAATCCGTTGTATTTATATTTAATATTTAGCATTAGAAATGGCTAGGGAACATGGAAAGGTGTATCAAATGACATCATTCAATACAATGTCATGTAGACGATATACTGAACTTGAATTGGTTCTTTGTTTGTGTATCACCTTGTTTGTTTGTTTGTTTGTTTGTTTGTTTGTCTGCTAAATTCTCGTCCGTTTTGCTGTTGCTGTTGTTGTTGTTGTTGTTGTTGTTGTTGTTGTTGTTGTTGTTGTTGTTTGAGTGGAATATAACACAACGTATTTAAATGTTTTCTCGCTTAGTTTGCGGCAACTCCACTGAGACTTCTATACTTTCATTCGGTAACACAACAATGGACCGAAATAGCAACGGTAAGGCAATCGTAAGATGCGGTCAATTAATCCTTTATAATCATTCAAAACGACGTAGACTAATTTATGAAAATTCTTCCTGTGTAAGTATAGTATTCTTTTTAAAAACGCTGCGCCTTACAAACAGAAATCTAAAACTTTTACTTTTTATTTGTTCAGGAAAACTGGATTTATTCTCATTCAAAACCAAGAAAAGCTTATCTTTTTAAATGAACGTTCAAATGAAATTAAAGTTAGGGCATTTTAGAACCCGATATGGCCGCTGAATACTTTGTGAAAGCTATAGAAAAATGACAGATTGCCGATTTCCTTGGAAACAAGCCGGTGAACCCAAACATTTCTTTTATTTCAAAAAACAAGGACGGGGAAAAAACACCTTGGATTGTAAAATTTAGAGCGATTTTATGGACTGTAATGGTCAGGGACATTTTTTGCCGATTCGGAGGCACAGGGTTTTCAGTCCCAGGTTCTCGCATAGTTTTTATCTAATCATTCAAGAGGTGGGGATTAGATGGAATTATTCGTTTGTTCTGTACGTGTAGACTATTTTTTTAAATGGCAAAACAACTAATCCTACCGGGTCTTTAATATGATATTTTAACGATGCTACAGACTCCACCGTATATATGTGTATAATCTTGATTGATTGTAGCCTGGTTCAGTGGATGGAAACAAGATGAATACGACAGTGTCAACGATAGTGTACTCAAACGTAGCACATACTGACTGGAAAATCGACGGAACCCTGTCTGCTGATGTTACAGGTATAAACTCTCTTATCAAGACAAACAGTATTTGCCTCTTTGTGTACAATTATTTCCATAGAAATTACTAATTTCAAAAAATCATCACAACATTTGACGTAGGCGGCCACACTATTGAATAGACATGATGAATGTATATGTAGAGTGTGTGGATAGAACTTTTGGTAGAGAGCGGTGATGCGTCGTCACACGTCACACCTGCAAATACTATTTAGAGTTCTGTAGTTACATTGTTTAACTATTTACTAAGATATGAAAATCAATCTGTGTTGTGTAGTTTTTAGATGTTTTCATATCACGAAAAGTTCTATAACCTTGCCATGTCTGTAGAAACAAATCGACGTCTAAATTATAATTAAATGACAGGCTGTTGATGGTATAAATACTACAATGAATGCATGTATGCATGCTAGTAAATATTTTATTTCTAAAACAAACATGAAATAACATGGCCTTTCGGCATAGGTCATTGGATGAATTTTCCAAGAAATATCTTTTATCGTTTTAAAAGAAAAAAAACTAATCAATCTTGAATGCATGTTTCTTTTGATCGTGAACGTATATGTCTGGATGAGTTTTTCCAAAAATGAATTTATAACAACATTCTTATATAGCTCGTAACTTAAACAATATTCAGGGGGCAAACACAATGAAGTGATCTGCGTCAACTGCCGGTCCAATTCTTGGGGAGATCAATAAATGGGGATTGAATGTAGCATGTTATGGTCCGCCGTGTGATTATACGCATTTGTTGAATCACAAAAGAGTCATGTGGTTTCACTCCTTCGCATTCTCTATATCAAACCATGGTAATGTATCCATGGCAGTTGGCAAGCATTTTCAAAACCAGAGTGTCACAAACTGATGACATATTTAGTAAAAGTATAATTGACCTGGACATTGACTGAGGATGACCCACCCTGGTCAAAATGTTTTTACCTTGTATGTAGATCAGTAAGTGTTTACTTTGTATATGTAAATTAGTTGGTAGTGAATCAGCATGTTCTACTACCAGGTGGCTGAGTTATTTACTGTTAATGTAAATACGTTAGCATAGAATTCGCATAGAGGTTGTGACTGAATGTTGTGGAAAACAAGTCGTCCATATAAAGAACGATATACTTTGCCTGTAAAACCAAAAATGTACGAATTTCACCAGTCATTTTAAGACCAACAATTTTTCGTAATACGTTTTTATTAAGTTCAGTTCCCGATCTATGTTGTTTGTAAGTATTTTCATATTGACGAGACCACGATTACTTTAACATTGTTATCTATAGTCTCAGACCACTAACGAGCTATAGTAGAACGTCAATTTAATTTTGAGTAGCCCTCTTGCAGTCAAGAGTAAATTCTTTCGTTTTGTTTTGTTGATAATCAAAGCAAGAGAACTTTAAGCATGAAAACGTGTATATGCGTTTTACTCTTAATTCACGTCACCGGACTATCACGATCACCACTTTGCGTCTTTTTTTTAGATTAGTTTTTTAAGGCTAAAGAAAATGTTCCCTTGTGATAACATATCACATTCTGTTCTAAATTCCTTCATATACTGATGACAGTTTCATATTTTCATCCAGAACATTTTGAAAAACAATCAACCCATTCTCTGTCATCTGTACACGTGGATGATCTTATATTTACTCAAATGAATTTAAGACAATGGGGAAGCCGAGTATGACTAAAACATTTTTTTTCTTTCTGTCATTTCAGGACTAATGCCAATATAACATATAGACGTAGATGTATAATTAATGTATCCCCTTTTCTTGTATTTATAGCTAATATTCACGTAGGACAACAACTGTCTGTTGTCCTTGACTGTGCTGTCGGAAGTCCAACAACACAATTTACGACACAAAACGATCCCGCATATACAGAATCCCCCATTCTAAATTTCACTTGGAACGAACTTGATGTGAATGGGCAGAAGGTGATGGCTATTGGTGACAAGGCGAACGCTACGTTGAAAATCACATTTCCTCGTGCAATAGTTGATTATTTTGATGTAGAAATATCAGCACCGTTAGATTATGAAAATGATAGCACAATCGTGACCATTACTCGTGCCAAGCTCTCCCAAGTAGGGACAAACATTCCCTGCGATGCCTCATGCTCCACCAGCATCGCCGATGGTTGGAAGCACAGCACTACTTCCTCGGCAGGAACAGAGAAGAATGTCGTGAAATTAAGAGTTGTAAACAGCTTCGATATTATAATGGGTGATTTGGCAGATAACGACAATGAGATGATGTTCACCTTCGAATTGAGGATGGAAGATGGTAGAAATCTTATTGATGGATCTAAATTCTGGGTAAACGTTGGAGTAACTTTTGAAGGACGACTGATGTGGGTCGAAGATATAGAAGTGTCTGTAAGTGTTGACGATCAACGCCAACCAAACATCCAATTCCAGCATACAGATCCTCCTTCACAAGACATCTACCCGGGGTAACAAATTATATGACTTATTTCACTCTATTTTTTCTGGTTTCTCAATCAAAATCGTTTGACCTCACAGATCAAAACATCATATGTTTGAATGGATCAGCGCAGTTCAGTTTATGTATGTATACATATGGTAACAATAATGTATTAATTCATTGAGCTTGTCGTAGAAGAAATATTACAATCAATTTTTTAATACTTCTTTCATCAGCTCTAATGTCACGACGATAATTATCAAAATAATCATCGACTGGTCGCTCTTTTCTCGAACGTCACAGTGTGATCATAATTGGAATCGTAAACCCAAAATTATATGGGGAATGCAAAATGTAGTATACAATGTATTGTTTTATTTATTTATTTATTTATTTATTTATTTATTTATTTATATCTATTTATTTATGAACCAATAGGTTGGCCCAAGTATAGGTTTAGAAAAAAATGTTTATAGAATATAATAACAATAGAAAATAGTATACACAAATAAGACAGGCACAATGAAAACACTACCAAAATGATGTTTTAAAAACACGTCTTTCAATTTAAACAGTAAAATCGCCAAACAATTCAGCCAACATTCTGACAATTGTTCATGGAGTTACAAAACAATAACTGAGTCCTGGCAATTCTCTGAGAAGATGTTGGTCGAAAGAGTTATTACGACAAGGGGATGCCAAACTTAACACATGCAAGTACAGCAGGTACATTGTAACGTGGATTCAGAATTTTCAAATGAAACAACAATCCGAGGAGTTTTAGCTTGGTCTGAAGAGCGTGTAGACGGAAGCTCTAAGTCATAACACACCTTCAGCGAGTAATTTATCGGGCAAAAAGCAGTATTTGAAAGTGACTGCTAGAACAACACACACATATATATAACGAGCGGTCCGTAATGTTTGTATTGACAATTGTTTGCAGGGACAACATGGAATTATGTGTTGATCTATGGCATGTTGATAACCAACCTGTAGCATATGCATGGAATACATCGGTCAATCTCATCTCAACGCCATATGTCAACTTTCAGCTGCTGACGAGGTGGAGTGAAGATACTTCACCACGACCGGAAGTTGTAGAGGCGGGAACATTTACAAAATTCAAGGTTGACTACATCTATTTCCAAATATTGCAATTTGATACCGCTACACAGATGTACATACTTTACATGCGCGCGTGAATGCGCGCGCGCGCATGTGTGTGTGTGTGTGTGTGTGTGTGTGTGTGTGTGTGTGTGTGTGTGTGTGTGTGTAATTCTTGCATGCATGCATGACTTTTCCCACACGCGTTTGTTACATCATTTAATTCTATATTGACCAGTGTTTTTATTTCATTTTGTTACATCTTTCTTCAGATCGGGACGTTCACTTTCTCCATGTACGTAGAGTTGTGTTTCAAATTGGTTGTCGACCCAAACAATAACATTGGAAATGGCACACATACGTATGTGGGTGCCTTGGAGGTTGTATATTCATCCTACAATGGTGTCAAGGGTTCCTTGCCTTTACAGCATATACAGTTCTCTATTGAAGGTAAACCAACCTACTATTATGACAATAATTTGACATCACTTTGTGCGATGTTGATTGTAAGATCATAGAAGAGTGCTACTTTAGGAATAATTGATGAACATTTAATTTTAAAATTCAAATCTCTTTTCATGGTGAGAGAGAGAGAGATGTAATATTTGTTGGGACATTTTCGGACATTGTACCCTTTCCATATCAATGTCATGAGAACTTTGCCTCGGATCGCAAAACAGAAAACAGTTTGGAAATGAACAAAAAAAGGCTTAAAATGTCGTCGAGCTAGACTTCATGCAACGATCAAATTATGTGACAACCTTCTCCTGTCTGCAGACACTGTGTTGCCTCCAGGAAGCATTCTGGTTTTCGAGGATGAAGGATTAACGTATTTATGTCCTCCAACAGAACCTTACAGGTAAGATACCCACACTTCCATAGTATAATATAAACCAGGGAGTAGTAGATTTCATAAACGAAATGGGGGGGTGGGGGGTGTCTTCCGGAATAATGACTGGAATGGAGCAGTTTGGGTTGATTACATACACGGAGCCCGCAGGTACTATCCACGTTCCCGGGCCTGGGTAACTCAGGGATAGCGGACTGTGGACTGGTTGGGAAAACCTTGGCAGTTAACGTTCCACAGCGATGTGATAACAAGTATGCAACGTACTCCTGTTACCTAGTCTCGAACCTGCACGGACATCTGTTGAATAATATGGCTTGTTTTTAGTTTATTAATGATTGTCTATAACAATCCGTTAAAGCAATTCCTACTACTGTTAAAAGTGAAACATGGACACGGTTGTAACATTTCTTGTTAACCCTTGTTCAGCTCAGATATACACGTAATTGTTGTGTTCACTGCGGCCCTCAAGTTATGACATTCTAATGATAGTGAAATATATCCACATTCCAACTGTACGTGACAAATCGTTCGTTGTAATACATCCAATCTTAACTCCATCATAAAGTTATGAGAATAGTCAGAAATATTTGAAAGTGTCTATTTTTGTTTTTAAGCCGCGGAAAATGTTCAATCGGCGACGCTAATGGCAAGTGGATTGGTATGTACAATATATAGAACTTATATCTGAAATATAGCAATATATATGTATATATATATATATATATATATATATATATATATATATATATATATATATATATAGGAAGTCAGTGGTAAGATATGTCCGTAGTACAGTGCTCGATACGTCTGCACGCAGAGCGAAGTATATGTTGAGGGTAGAAGAATTTTCTTCTACCCTCAACATATATATATATATATATATATATATATATATATATATATATATATATATATATATATATATATATATATATATATATATATATATATATATAGTGTAACTATCGACTATTGATTGACAATGATATATATATTTTTATACAGCACGAATGTCATGGTATGTAGTTGATATACATGCCATTGAAACCAGACTTTTATATTTATATTCACAATAGGCATAGAATAGCCCAATAACAGGACGAGTGTGCTGTGTTGACTCCAGGAGGAAACCAGAATGCCAGGGGAAAGCCTGCGTTGTTCGGTAGAGACGGCTCTCTTACTTAAATATCTTTAAGTTACTAAAATGTCGTCAGAATGTATTGTGACATTCACATAAATCGCATATATTTTAGGTTTAAATCCTGTGGCACACCGCCTTCTGGGAGTCAACAATGTCACTGGTATGCTCTATGCTACTGTTAGCTATGTCCACGCAACAACTGTCGATGCAACCGTGTATCTGAAGAGCAACGACAGTGGTAGGACTTGGAGCCATTTGTTACCTGAAGAACAATTGTCAGATATTACCAGTGAAGACGGATTTATAGAGATGCCCTCCACCGATGGTACGTATTATATTTTGTGATTGGGTGCAAATTGTGTAGTGTGTGTGTGTGTGTGTGTGTGTGTGTGTGTGTGTGTGTGTGTGTGTGTGTGTGTAAGAACTTCAAGATGCTTGTAACTGAAAAGCGGGCGCGATATTTTCCTGTATGGAATTAAAGGCTATGTTCTTAAAAATTACACTATTTTGGCATTACATGACTTTTCATCAAAATAAATACTCAGGAATGGAAATTTCGTGATACCTATTTCACGTAGTCCTTTTCTTCATACAAATGAATAAAATAATTAACAATGTCTGAAATTATGAACCTGAAAAATTAATTACTTGGCTTCTTTGTCTAGCAGCTTTTCGATGTTCTACCTACAAATTAAGTATAAGGTCGCCACATATATCGCATGGCACTGTCTACCTTCACACTTCAATTTCAATACAATGCAATTTTCATGTACAGGCAATATGTGAAGACACAATTATAATGAAAAGCCATGTTTGTGTCTTTACAGGTGCATATAGTTTACATCTATCTGGTTTTATAACATACAATCTATGCATATTTCGCTCCACATACATGATGCCTATATTCTGTAATATATGTGCTGTGTTCTTCCGCTTTACACAGTTCTAGGGGAGGCTTCTGAACTGCCAGTGTCTGTAGATTATACTGATAGAGGCCCTGCACCATCTTTTGTATCTGGCATCAGGTACAAATGTGGTCACGAACTGAAAGGGATTGAAGATTGGTGGAGACTGGACCTAGGTGATAACTATGTAATCTACAAGCTGAGAGTTGAAGGCAGTTGTTCACGTGAGTAAAGATATATAGTATGTGGGTTTTTTATCCGGAACTCTTAGTTTACTTAGTCAACAGTCTACGCATGCGCGCGTATGATTGATTGATTGAACACGGTGCGAAATGCGATGAGATATCAAATTCACCATTTTACTTTTCAGAGGACTGGTTGATGAATTCTACAGGTTCAATAATGTACGGCACACTCTGTGGAGAATCAGTACGAGAAGATGAAGTAAATCAGCCGGTAATAACTCGTGCATGTACTGGCGATGATGGCACTCCTGGTTTAACCGGTCGGTATATTTCAGTTCTCCTTCCCGGGTTAAAGACGTGCATGAACCTATGTGAGCTTGAGGGATACGCAGGTCAGTGAATGCCGATAGGCCGAAGCTGCCATATGTGCACACATATACAAGCATCATATACACACAACCGCACAACCGCACGCGCGCACGCACACACACGCACACACACATATATATATATACATGTGTATATATATATATACAACATATAAACAGAGAGAAAATCGATACGATTAAAGTATATACAAGTTCAAGCGCCTACACGAGCAGCATCACTGCGGCTAGATTGGAAACTGGCTCCAGTTTGTGAAAAAATATTGCACTGAACTTGTCAAAGACACCACTAGTTTTCTCCAACATACCGAACGACTTAATGTCACTGCTCCATTACCTTACACTCATATTATCACCCTTTATGTTGTGTCACTTTACCCCAATATTGACATCATTGAAGGTATACTTACTATAGAAGAAGCACTTCGCACCTCCTCAACCGAAGGTCACAGTGACGTTGAACATATTTTGAAACAAGCCCACTACGTACTCAACAACAAGTACTTTCAATTCAATGGTGATTATTACAGACAAATCTCCGGTGGGTACTCCATTTGCAATGTCATATGCCAACATTTACTTAAAGCTGGTGGATGCGTAAATTCTATTTCACAACACCAAATTGCCCAGAGATCAGCAGACTGCTTCATCGATGACTTAGCAGCACTATCAACATCCAATGAGATTACCATACGTACACGTATAGATCATCCGAACTCACGCCACCCTAAAATTAAGTTCACTGCTGAAATCAGCAATACCTCAGTATCCTTCTTAGACGTACAAGTCCATCTCCAGAATCACCGACTTGAAACTGACCTGTACAGCAAACCCACGTCATCTCATCGTTACTTACCACCTACAAGCCGTCACCCTCCCCACACCTTTAAATCCATCGTCTACTCGAGGGCAATTCGGATTCGACGGATATGCAGCAAGCCTGAATGGTGTGATAAGAGATTGACAGAATTTGCCGGTTACCTTAAAAATGTGGCTATATAAGCGAAATTATCAATCAACCCCCCTCAGTTTTGCTACAATACCAACCTAACACATCTACTGTTCGTATTCCCTGGGTTATCACTTATGATCCCCGTCAACCTAATCTCAGGAAAGTTAGTACAGAAAACCAACTTATTCTTAATACTTTAACTCTTTCTTGGTTGTAACTCAGAGTTTCACGCATAGTGCGATCATCAGACAACTGATTTCTACGAGAAGAGTTCCAGAACTACCAAAACTATATATATATATATATATATATATATATATATATATATGTGTGTGTGTGTGTGTGTGTGTGTGTGTGTGTGTGTGTGTGTGTATATATACAATGTATATATATATATATATATATATATATATATATATATATATATATACGTATGTATATAAATGTGTGTATGTATGTATGTATGTATATTATATAGAGTGCATATGTATCTATACATTATAAAATGTGTATTATATAAATGTGTGTATATATATGTATGTGACAGTGTGTGTGGGGGTGTATGTGCGTGTGCGTGTCTCTTTATGGATTACATAATAGGCGATTCTTGACCACTCATTAGGCACACAAACAATTCTTACAAAACCCTTAAATGGATATAATACTAACAATTTGTCTTTTCCTGTTATGTGTTATAATACCTCTGTCTACAATAGACATAAATGGTGAATTGGAAAACGTGGCATTAGGGAAAGAAGTTGAACAGTATAGTTGGTACACTGATTCTGGTAGGCCGTGGCACTTCACGGATGGGGATAAACGAACAGACTTTTTAGAAGACCCTCCCACATGTACCCATACACGAAATGACTATGAACCATACCATATGGTTATTCTTGGAGACAAATATACCATCCTTCAGGTTAACATCACCAACCGAACAGATTACAAAGCGTGTAAGTCAAATATTTACGTTATGAGATCAATACTTCAATGTAGGAGAAAAAACTAAATTCTTTTACTTTGGGGTGGGGAAGGGAGGGGGTTGAGCCATTTTAGTTCTCATCCTACAAAATCGATTTTACTTTTAATGGATGTTTTGTACCCCTAAATACAAATATTTATTTAAAAATGTCAAATTGAGAAAAAGGAAGGATTTTTTGCGTTGAACTCAATAAATATACATGTATGATATAGCTGGTATATGTAGTTGTTTTTATTTTACATTAGTAAATGAAATTTAGTAATTAAGGGATATGCAAAGTGTGGTACCTCAGAATTTCGCATGCATATAGGGAAAACATATTCTTGCTTACTGTTGTCCTTGTTATTTACGTTCGATGTGGTTGACAACTAGCAACTGTAGGCGGTCCTTGTCGGTGCTAATACACATTAAAATATATGTACCATGTTCTATTGCTCGTAGCCAATATAATTTAGAGACGGTTTTAAATTTTAGATTGTAGTATAATATTATTGACAAAACATTTTGTATTTTAACTTTAAAAGTCCTCTTTAATAGGTCTGGTGTACTGTTAATTTTTGTCATTTCAATCTGTAGATAATCGCGCTTGGGGACTAGAAACATTGATTGGAGATTTCGCTCAAGAGAACTGCATCCCAATAACCCAGACACCAGATTATGTTGAATTCGGCTGTGGTTTATACGGCATTCTTGGTCGAATAATCACTCTCAAACACAATGATGGTGTAACCTTACCTGTAGCTGCATGTACGATTAAGGCCTTCGCGAAAGGTAACAATGGAGACCATATGAGCATGTATTCATTAAGATATATACAAAGATAAATGACGCGATGAGTGTGTACACCTATCTCTCTTTATGGATCGAAGAATTCTTGTATTTATTTTTAAAAGTTGTCAACGTTTTTAAATGGCCTAAGCTGAGTTTATAATCTATTTGACTTACATTTTTGTTTACATACAACCATACTTCTAGTGTATGTCTTCATTGGCACTGAAATCATATCCTGGCATGTTAGTACAATTTATGTCATAACAGCGACATTTTACAACGTTGTCAATGTCATATATGTGGTTGAGAGTTACCAAGTAATGGTCAAATGAGTACAGCAACACGAATTACTTATATGTTATCTTACATTAAAATGTTTGCGCTTGGCATTTAACAAATTAAATTTATGATTTGAAATCCAATCAACCATTCTACCCATATCAATGGACTGAATGTTTTTTACATTTCTATTTGGGTTATCATCATTTAGCGTTGAAACTCAACACATGCATCTTATCTATTTTCTATCATTTCTTTCGTTTCAGTTCCAACCACAAAGAAATCGTTTGCACCGGCAGATGGACCGTCTATTTGTGTGTGGTAATCCTAGATAAGAACGAGTCCCGAGCCAATGACGTCACAAACTTAAAACTTCATCCCTACCCTCAGCCGATATCATCGTATTTATGAATGTATATATATATATATATCATCAATAATGACTCTGCGAAAATAATCTTTCACGTGGAGTTTTGTTCTGAGTAACATCTTTTTAGAACTGGATTATAGCTTTTTATGTATTTTTTCGAATTTCTAGATTTATAATACATACTTGGAGGAAATGGGGAAATCTAATATGTTGTCTTTTTTTATTATACACACTTTAGTCCAAATGTTTGTTTACTAGTCTACGTTTGATGCTTTAACATCAAAGTGTGTTCGCATATGCAATTGTAATTCTAACTTTTGACTTTATCAATGTTTAAATTTTAGACATTTTGTGTTCAGTCATTTTGTGATTTCAAGATACATACATACATACATACATACATACATACATACATGTATGCATGCATACAGACAGACAGACAGACAGACAGACAGACAGACAGACAGACAGACAGACAGACAGACAGACACAGTCAGTCAATCAGTCAGTCAGTCAGTCAGTCAATATCATCAAGATTTTCTGATCTGTAATTATTTCATGTTTATCTCATGTCTTATATTATACGTTCGTTGTCAGCAACCTCACATCCTATTCTAATTGGTCGAGAGAACTGCAAATAAATGCTTCATTTCCCAACCAATTGCAATGCGTTGTTTTGTTCGTATCACGTCATCAGTGTGAATCCCTTTTGAGCAGAGATTCCAATACTAGTAATTGGAAAAAAAGCAGGTCTTCAAAAATCGCGTTTCCTTTTTTTTCTAACATTCATTCAGTTCAACTCATATGTGTTTCGTACCAATGTATATCTAAGTGTTATTCCGACTAATATTCATGTTTATATGCTGTTATTTTATATTAGGGTGACCCTGTTTTCTTTTATGTTTCTCGTTACTTTTCAAGCAACTATGGGTCGGTCGGTCGATTTAAAAAAAAAGTAAAAAAATTTTAAAAAATCATCCTCTTCATGTTTCTCTGCCTCTCCTTTTCCTCCTCTCTATCTTATTTTTATTGGATTCCTGGCAACAAGCCCTTGCCCAGGTTTCAGCCTTCCTACTTGAATAACTTCCGTCATGAACAAGTGTCGTCATCGCCTCCATGACTGTAGAAGACATCGACAGTCTAGACACTTGCTTATTCTTGCCAGAGAGGACACTGTCCCGCAAAATTTGGGTCCGTCGTATAATGAGAGACTGAAAAAATAAGGTCACCCATAGAAAAATTACCTCACGGCAAGATATGGTATTTGGAAAAATAAGAATATAATTAATATAAAAAATGTCAACATGTTAGATAACAACGACGACGTTCGCTGGTTTGGTGTTCCAGTCCCTTTTCAAATTGAGTCTCGATATGCATTTTCAGATACAAGAATATTCAAACTTCAAACATCGATTTAACGTTGTGGTAAAAGATGTATACTACTTTTGGTAAGGTAAACGCTAGTTTTCCATGTGCAGTACTGGTTTTCGGTCATGCATCTACGTGTTGTTTGAATAAATTGACAATACTCTGCTATCATATTAACTGTTCTGAATCATTTTATCTTGCCAAATTTAATCACGTCGCGTGGTATCTTACCTTCCTTTCATATCACATGAGTACCGGGGGAACGCTCAAGAGGAGTGTATTATATAGAGAGTATTTAAATTACAAATAGTTTAAAAATATATAATAAAAACACATATCTCAATACATGGGAAGTACAGTAAAATATTATCTACGATCGAATAGTGTGACGTTGGTGCCGCAAAACAGTACAGTGCTGAAATTACACTTTCATTCATACTTCTTTCTTGGTCTGGAAAAAAATACAAGAATATACTAGCACAATCCATGAAGTAATATAATCTGAGACATATCATATGCTCAAGGCAGATAAACAAACCAGGTTGCTTGGTGGTGAAACCTAAACGTCTTAGAGTGCAACTGTCTGCAATGCCATGCACTCTAAATTATAGTGCACCCTTGTATAATCCTATTCAGATCATAAATTACAATTGTGGCAAAACAGATCTACTCACTATTATGCACACGTAGAATTCATATTAAAAAGACCAGTTATATTGAATGATTTAATGATTATTTAACAAACGTATTGTGATATTAAAGGGTGTCACAGTCATTCGGTGTTTGAAATTCAAGTTTTCTTTTGTATCCATCGCTAGTTTTATCTTTTGATAAAATCCGTTCGTATCATTCGGGCTATTCTGGGGTTGACTATATGAAGTTTCTAATGTGATTATACGGAACAATAAAATAATAGGGGTTTGCTTAAACAGACAAATCCGGATAACCAATGAAAACTAAAACATTTAAGTTTACCTTATTCCTGTTCCGAATATCTTGAGTTACTTTCAATGTCATATTCGTCATTGTTTCAGTTATAACTCAGAGTTTGGTGGTCTGAGAAAATAAGAAGTTATTCATCACTGTCGCACTATTTGTCTCATGGTCGTTGTTATCATATGACTTGTATAATTCAGAACAGTCTTACCACAGTGTGATGACCACTTTAACGTTTCGGTCATGTATTGACTGTATTAAATCTACTAGAGAAATAAAGAGTTGTGTCAATTTAAGGATAACAATCAAACGTGAAGGTTACCTGTAACAAACCCCGATACCGAGTTGCATAAGTCTATGTATCTATGTTTCGCTATGATTTAATTATGCTTTTGTTATTATCACAAACACATAATTATATATATATATATATATATATATATATATATATATATATATATATATATATATATATATATATATATATATATATATATATATATATATATATATATATATATATATATATATATATATATATATATATATATATATATATATATATATATATATATATATATATATATATATATATATATATATATATATATGTATCAGCCGGTGGCGAAATCAGTTTAATATCTTATTGATAAATTGCTACGCCATGGATGACATTGGTGTATCGTGTTTGCATGACAAATGTATCTACCGTCATTTGGTTCCGCTGCAACAGTTGCAATGAACAGTTCATCGTACCTTCAACTCAATATTTTTTCATCCAGAATCATGTACTTTATTACATGTGTATTGCGTGCAAAAGAAGAAGGCGTTGTATAATACCAAACACGTCAATTTACTCTTACCTTCTCAGTTTATTTTCGCACACAGTGAAGAAAATATGTCATTTCGTGTGAATGTTATACCTGGCACATTGTAAATTATTCATCAAATCTCTCAGTAGCATTATAGTCTAGTAATGAATTTGTGCACGTATACCAATATGTATGCTTAAATGCACAGGTAACCTTAAAATGATTAACAGATCCCCCCCCCTTAGATATATACAAATAATCCTTAAAATATAGAGGTAACAAGTTTAGGTCGTCCTGAGATTTAAGTTCTAAATATTATTTGAACTGAGAGTGTTGAATAAATTTATTTGAAGTAAACTTGGCAATGGTCCAATAACACAATAACACATTTCATAATTCGTTTCATTAAAAAGAAATTGCCCTTTTCTCACAACTACGCACCGTAGGGAAATGTAATGAAATGTCAGATTAAAGTGGTGATTCAATATATACTGATACATTCCTTTCAATTCTACTAATAGTATCAAGTTTCACATCGAGTGAGAATATGGTGTGACGAAACTATCAAAATATCACCTTTGATGTTAATCCAGCGCACCACTTCGTGAACAAAACGTAGTGGGCCGTAGCTTTTACTTATATGATTCGTTTGTCTAATGTTTTGTTGTTGTTGTTGTTGTTGTTGTTGTTGTTGTTGTTGTTGTTGTTGTTAATTCCTTTTATGCCTTTTCGAGTCATGTTTTACCAATGATATTGAACACATTATTTACAATAAAACATTAATTTAATTTAAAATTATCCGACATATCAAATGCAACAATTACCTTCAAATTGGATATTTTACGGTAACTTCAAAAAACTTTATTCAATGAAATATGGTTATCATAACATAACATATCGAATATTGCTAATAACCTGATTGTGCACTAATCACTTATATTTTAAATAATCATGGCAACAAGACGCAATTGCTGATATTGAGAAGGGTTTATTTATTTTCTCTCTCTCTCTCTCTCTCTCTCTCTCTCTCTCTCTCTCTCTCTCTCTCTCTCTCTCTCTCTCTCTCTCTCTCTCTCTCTCTCTCTCTCTCTCATCCAGTTATAGACGATATAGTAGACCAACTTGATTTCCATTAACCGCCCTCACATCACCTACAGGTTGTAATTAGATATATTAAACTCAATAACATACAAAGTATTTCTCTCGACGATTCTGTTACACCTTTCTTCTTGGATGGATTTAACCATGTAATATGAACTCAATCATTTTAATTGGAAATTCATTGAGATATAAAACATAATTTTGTCCTTTTACCCTTTTATTGATCGGAGGTTACCTAGTATTATGAGCATGGTCATTTGTTTTTGTCTTGTTGTTGCACTTTACAAGATGGAATTACCTACTTCAATATTTGGTATAATTTTCAATTTTCTAAGTTGTAATAAAATTGATACACTTCGTTTACCTTTGATAACTGTATTGTTTTTTCTATAGTTTGCACTCAATTCAATTACCTTTCCATTTATGCTAGTTATAAGTAACACATTCTCGTTCCCCGCTCTTTACGACGTGGTTCCCTTTTGGTTAAAAATAGCTCTTCTAAATTGGATGTCAATGCAATGCCAATGCCTAGTAGCTCAATTGAGAACAGTCGAAGTAGTCTGTAGGGAACTGCGATTGGCAAATTTGACGTTGCTTTTCAACTTTTGAGTGGCTTTCAATTAACCGGAAGCGCGACACAAAACATGGAATTGTATGCCGTTTGTACTTTCAATATCACGGCTTGCTGGATCATGAAATACTTTACTGTGTTGCAATTTGTGTAAGACAGAGTGCAAACGTCACTAACTTCAATTCATAAATACCGTCACGTGGTACGTCATTCTACCTCCACGCTGCAACAACGTTTAATTGTGCGCATGTACTACGTCATGATCTAAAGATCTCAACAACTGTTGATGTTAAGCTGTGCTTTTTATAGGCGCTGGGATTAAGGAGGAATATGTTGTCCACATATATGCAAGCTCTAGGCATGATTTTTATTTCCATATTTTTACCTACAGTAAAACTGGATGGTAAGTATGTACGTGTATTTTACTTTAGTTATTTTAGTTACTTGTTTATTTATTTATTTGTTTGTTTATTCATCGTTCATATACAGACTTCATTCCAGTGCGTAATTAAGGAAGTGTCCATGTATATCATGTCTGTCTGTCTGTCTGTCTGTCTGTCTGTCTGTCTGTGTGTCTATCTGTCTGTCTATCTGTCTATCAGTCTGTATGTGGATAAACCTCGGAGTGTCAATGTCGTGATCAACGTTGGCTTACAAAAAACGGTACATACTAATATGCCTCATTAGCATTTTTTCTAATTTTGAACCACTTATCGTGTATCTGAATCAATGTTTGCGAAAAATGGAAAAAATGAAATCTCGTTATTCTCATTCGGTAGATATTTCAAAATATTAGAGTAATTACCATAATTGTACATATTACATGTAAATCTCTGAATTTTCACCTGATTAAGACATTTTTTCAAGAGCAAGAAGTTATTTCGATCACGTGTGACGATGTTTGAATACTTTTTAGGGGAATGCGCACGTGGCGCATACTAATTAACATACATTAGCATACATTATTGTATTTATTGCCGATGTTCGTCGCAATTGTCGTGCGGCGTTGATTAACCCTGTGTGTCATCAACATGAAACTGATTATAGGCTTGCCATTTTCTCCAAAATAGTATGCAGCGTTACTAATCTTTAGTCGATGTTTCTGCATACTAATGAGACTAATTACCATAATTGGACAATTTTCATGTATATCTGATTTAATGTTCACCTAAATGAATGAATCTATTTTCAAAGAATGCCATTTCGATCAATCAATGTGATTGCTTTCGAGTGTAAATAGTGCATGCGAATCAAAGTAACAAAGTTTATCGAATTAGTCAACATTATCCAAAACCGTACGAAAGACATTCAGTTTTTATAAGGTTAGTGATGATACATGTACAAGGTTTTAACTATTTTTTTCATCCTTGAACATACTTGTACTTGTACTTGAAGTATATACTTGTACAATTCTGATCATGTATTGAAACATGTCAGCATCATTTGAAAGTTGCCAAATTTGTGGTTTCATAGAAATAGATTCTAATCATATACCGTGTTTGAACAGAAGTACATATTTTGTATGATATATTGGAGATATCGTTGTCATGAATTTCCACTCATTTCCAGTCATTATAGTACCCTGTCCTCCATGATCAAGCTTCAAGCTTCTTAGTACATGACAAATACATGATTATATTCACCGCGTATCCACGGAAACATAAAGTATAGTGACATAAGCTAAAATGTAGCGTTATGCATATAAAGTAGGATTTCACATTGTTATGTGCAATTGTTCAACTAATTTTGTTATATGCTACAGTCTTTCTTTCTTTACTGTAACAGCTTTTCCCAATTACGGTAACCGTGTTTTCATTTCTTCTCCTCGAGTAATTCATATATGTATTTGTATTAAATTACCAGTGACTTGCTACGAAGAAGTTTGGATAACAACAGCGTCTGTTGAATATCAGACTGGTGATCTCATACAGTTTGGGTTTACCTTCCAGTGTGATATTTCTGCTGGTGACAAGATCACATCCACACAGTACCGCTTTACATCTGACAAACTGGAGGTAAGTATTTGTTCATTTTACTTCATTAGGCACATTATGAAGTTGTGATGAAGACTCAATTTGGTGAATAAATTCTACAATAACGTCTGATTTCATTTAACTGATTCATTAATTATTCAGAAATCTTATATATCACATGAAATGGATTGCTAGCAAGGTATAAATGTAGTAAATATTTGTCAGTTTCTATGCGTGCATAAATGTCTGTGTAATATGATGTTAGTTCATTAGGGGAAAATAATTTGAACCAGATCATATAGACTCTAGGGGGATCAATGACAGTTATTACTTGAATTTTTATTTAGAGTTTAACAAACAAACAAAACAAGTTATGAATGACAATTTCGAGCATAAATTATCGGTCAACGATATTTCTTGATTTATGCTTGAGAAATGAGGGAGAGTGATTGCGTCTAACATTCGACGCACATTCTCCAGATATGTTCGAAAGGCCATAGCATTCTTCATGGATTACTTTGACCGAAGCAGACAAGAGAATCGTGACTCGGTGATATTCGTGGAAGGTAGATTGTAGAGGAAAAATTAAATGAGGCAATGACTAGCGTTTCAATAGAAGGATATAGCATAGACCCTACACGTGTAGGGTATACGGATCATATAGTAATCAAAAAATCTTAAATCTATATCGCACGATTTTGAGTAATGACGACATTATGACGTCTGAACAGCCATTTATAAGGTAAAACCCTCTTATAATACGTCATCAAATTGGGGAAAAAATTGAGAAGTCGCAATCACTAATTAAACGTGTGTTGTCTATTTACTCAATACATTGCAATATGCATGCAATCCAACATTTGGGTTATTGCTTCTTTTTTAATATACAGTATTCATTTTGATGAAATAGTAAATCAAATTAAGTACCAGTAATTGATGAGGAAGATATTATGTCTTTTTGTCTAGACTAAAATGTTATCACTTCGTAGTCCCCTGTTGACTTGGAAATCTAGTTGTTTTGTAGATTGAAACTCAAATATACATCGGTAGACGCCCACCTTTAAACGGAGTTAGTATACACTATACAGCACGCACCAACGAGAAAAACGACGGTAACGTCATCGTTCCGCGTGCCTATTCAAACTTCTGTCAAAACACATTAACCAGTCTCCTACCGGACAAACGAGGAGGAAATGGGAAATCAGTTGTATTCACGTTATTTCATAAAGTACTTTTAATGTAAGATTTTGACATCAGTCCATTTCTTTACGCTATAATTTCAATATTGAATATAAGATCTATAAAAAATAATATTTATATTGCTCTAATTAACGACCAATGTCCAATTTTGTACTTTTTAAATTGTTTTGCTGCAGGTCCTGTATTCTGAATCTGTACACCTTGTAATAAATTCGATTCCATATTGATGTAATAAACATCCGAAATTTATTTTATATTTTTCGAACAAGACTATAATTATAGAAATAGATAGGCCTGCATGTTAGTAGTTATCTTTAAAGGGGACTTAACTAAAGTGTGCCTGGAACTATCATAAATTCATTTTTAGGATTTTTTTTAAAAGCTAGGAGAAATATATGTACCAGGATATGCGATAATCCTTCAACTTACAAATATTATGCAGAATGTTACAAGCTATTAATTAATTCACACCAAAGCATCCATCAAGTAATAGCGAGCGCCAACAGTGCTGTGCGCAGCCGTGCACGCGAGATTAAGGTGGTCCGCTAGTTTTACATTAACCATAGATTCAAAACGAAACTTTTTGCTGGCAATGAATTCCAATCTAAAACGAAAAAAGGGTCATCATATTTCTTAAAAAGCTAGAAATTGCCAAATTTCAGTAAAATCACAATAATCTAATATTTCATAAAATACAGACATTCTGAAATGCATGCACATTTTTTCAATGTGTTTACAGATTTGTTCAAGTTTTTCATTCCATTTTGTTACCCTACACTACTAGACTAAAACAATGTTCGTCGAAAAACTATATATAACATCATCTATTTCGCGTTATTTTGAGTCTATAAATAGAATCTTTCATTCAAAACTCTGTATCTATGGAGAATTGGACGAGATCTACTAAAATTAACCATAGATTTATGTATCCAGCAAATAGAAGAAAAAAAACTATGGTCGTGTTATGTTTCACCCCACAAAGCAAAATCACCTTATTTCACCTGTAAATAGTGCCTTTTTGGCGCTGTTACTGTTAGAAATTTCCCATTCTAAGAGACGCGAGCTTGTGGGCTGAGCCCTGGTATGGTATTATAGTCATAGTAACTATGTATATGGTAATATACCGTGTTCTCATTACCAATACAATTCCACTCATTGCCCATTATCCTTAACAATCCGAGTGGTTTTTCTGTATTGGTTTACAATTAATGGTAGTCAGACACTTATTTTAATGGACCGCTGAGAGGTAATTTTGACAGGAAACAAAATTAAATATGACGAATCTTAATATTAGTTACTGTTTTGTGAAACGCGCTGCAATAGCGATATTATTTTCATGTAAGTGTATTATATTTCGAAAGTATGGACTGTAAATAGAGTAAGCAAAACCTAGTGATTGAACTCCTTACTGAAGCATCAGTCACCTTGAAAGTAAACTAAAAGAATAGAACAACGCGATTAACATTTAATATTCAACGTAATGTTACAGTTTCAGACGGGAACTTATTCGTACGATTACTTCGAAAGAAGTGGACCTTATCTGGCATGGACATCAATGGATGTGAGTACACTATTAAAGTGAGATAAACTGAGTATATTAGCTTTATTTAATAACTAGAAAAGAGTAAATGAAATAACTGCTCATAAAACTGAGCGTAGTAATAATGTCGGATGCATGCAATCGACTGCATTGAAATTCGTCTTCTGGCAATTTGAGAATGGTTGATAGCATAACAAGGGTTTCCTCTTCACTTTTAGCAAATGCGTAAACTGATGAATTATACGGAATTTGTTGAATTGTTCTACCTGGATACTAGCTTTTAGTTAAGCCACTACTAAGTGAAGATAAAGTATACATCACTCCGGAAAATAAAAACACTAAAAGAGCCTGTTTATATTCAGCGAAAGTTACTACACCCCCCCCCCCAAAAAAAAAAAAAGAAAAAAAAAGAGTTTAAGCTCACATCAGCTTATGTCCCTTTTTTTACACTCCAAATTTCATTCCATAGAGATGAGGGAAGCCATTTTATTTTCACTACTAACCATACCATTCCGCAAACTGTTGTGTTAGCAAAAATAGATGGGGATTTTCTTCGTGAAGAGGTAACACTGTGTAATCTGTTGGCATCTTGCTTATCATATACTTTGTTCTCTTAAGTTTTTGTATGCCTTCATTTCTTCGTTTGATGTTTTTTCAATAAAAGAAAGTGGCTATGTACACTTAAACATACGTGTTAAGTTTAGCTTATCCGTTGATATGATTCACTTTATTTCTTTTCTCTGCTCTGATTCATTCGTTCAATTTGCGCGCAATATTAATTCGCAATGTGTTTATCTCTA
>NC_135549.1:15787341-15869841 GCF_964340395.1 Glandiceps talaboti
CGCGTATTAAATAAGGAAACCTTGGGATAATACACCTTGGGGACTAAATGTGTTTGGTGAAATCAAATACTTCAGATTTATTTTGAAAATTTACTAGATGATAACGTTACAGATGACAAAGTAGCCAAATTATCCAACAACTCTAGTTTAGAACTTTGCGTGCCGTATCCCCATGTATTATTATGTCAACTTGACATTGGTTGCATTTCAAAATAGGTCATACGGTGTGACCTAGTCAAGTAAAAGGTCATTTTAATACACGATGACAAAGCAGGTAAAACAAGCAACAACTATCCTATCGTATATACTTACTATCATCATCTTATCAAATGTCAACTTTATAATTATATAACAATATATAACTACAACTATATAGAGATATATATAGATATATAAAGATATATATTACATACATGTGTGCGTGTGCGTGTGCGTGTGCGTGTGCGTGTGCGTGTGTAATGTACAGATGTGTTGATTTGCTTGTTGTGTTGACAAGTGTGACTAACTCCAAGGGGAGATGAAGTAAGTTTCACAAGCGCACTTTAAACCATAACTCATAATTGCGGGTTATTATATTGAATTTATCGTAAATTAGCAGTATACACCAACATACCAATTGCAATTCTTACGACCTAAAGAATAAAACTCTCAGTAGAGGGAGGCCATAAAAATGACATTAAAATTTCGAATATATATCATAGACATGATGTCATGTAATGATTTCACTTTCAAGGTCACGGTTGAGTGGTATCACTAAAAATAGACATGAATTTGAGATATTGCAATTTAGGTTGAACATTACCTTGCTGATGTATTGTTGTAATAAATCCATAGTTTTTACAGTCAACCATTTCAATTAAAATAATAGAGGTTGGTAATATTAAATGAGTGATAAAATAACAATATATCTTTATGTTATTAATATTGTGCACTGTAGGTCCTCAGAATGAATCTACTTTAGCGAAGATAAAACTATTTTATGCCATTCTCAAAGTCACGATCGTTTGCTTTCATCTTTTAAAAAAAAATCGTTTTAAATAGATTGGTTATAAGTTTGATCGCTAATGTCGATGAATGATATATCGTCACTTTTATGATATATGTGAGTAGACACATGTCGGGGATGATGTGCCAGATGTTTGTCTTATTAAATCAAATTGTAGAGTATTAAACTTAGTGTTGAGGGTTTTTTTTAGATTTCTTTTATTAAATAGAAATATATGCCATTTTTTGAAAGTTTGTAGCTCACATCACCGACGGAGTTCTTTTTGTGGCAGCCAAAACCGTCAATGAATGTAGTATATGTATTATGTTTTATCTTCTCTTGTATGTTATCTTGTGTTGTGTTGCAATTGTGTTGTGTTGCGTTGCGTTTGCGTTTGTTGTGTTGTGTTGTGTTGTGATGTGTTGTGTTGTGTTGTGTTGTGTTGTGTTGTGTTGTGTTGTGTTTTGTTGTGTTGTGTTGTGTTGTGTTGTGTTGTGTTGCGTTGTGTTGCGTTGCGTTGCGTTGTGTTGTGGTTGTGTTGTGTTGTGTTGTGTTGTGTTGGGTTGGGTTGGGTTGTGTCGTGTCGTGTCGTGTTGTGTCGTATTGCGTTGTGTTGTGTTGTGTTGTGTTGTGTTGTGTTGTGTTGTGTTGTGCTTTGTTTTGGTTGTGTTTCGTTGCTTTGGGTTGGGTTGTGTTGTGTCATGTCGTGTCGTGTCGTGTCGTGTTGTTACGGTACAACAAATTATGAGACGCATGTTCCAAATGAATAAACCAATAGAATGTTACAAGAGGCCACGTGACGAGGTGGTACCATTAAATGAGTGTAAAATAATCACAGAAAACAAAGGAAACTTGAAAAACAGCAATTTTATACCAAAATAACCTTCGCAAATTGTCAATGAAAATATCAGAACACGGTAGATGAGCAACTGAGCAGTTTCGACGATGCATATAGCGGACCTGGATATCCAATCGAAATGAGAATGAAAAGAATTAAAAGATGTGCTCCAACAAGTACAGTAGCCACAGGGTAGTCCTAAAATCGTAGCGAATAAATTGCACAATGTGTAACGTACTATACACGGAAAACCGGGCTACCATTGTCCCATCTCTTTCGACACGCGTATGCAAGATAATACTGACAGAGTTCATCTTCTTCCGAATTCCAACTTTTAGCCTGTTCACCTAATTTTTATTGTAGTTTTTGTAATTGTATAAAAAATTATTTTAAGTAACGTAATATATATATATATCGTAAGGTAATATATATATATATATATATATATATATATATATATATATATATATATATATATATATATATATATATATATATATATATAAAACAGTTATAGATATATATTAAACAGTTGTAGATATATATTTTGTAGATATATATTATAGTTTCCTTTGAACACATACAATAAACAGTATATGTGTAGTTGTTGTTGTTGTTGTTGTTGTTGCTGCTGCTGCTGCTACTGTAATTCGTCAATCATCTATCACATAATGTAATTGAAAGAAGAATAACACATAGTTCGATTGTTTTAGACCGTTTTGTAATTGTCAGTGTGTAAGAAGTGTACAGACAAACCCTTTTTTGCCGACTCCCGAAATTTATTATCGTGAGCCAAGTAACCCGATAGTGCAATTAAAAGAGGTGTATATGATATAATAGTGATTAAACTTTGGTTTGTTATATGCTTTTCTTCTCGTACTTTAACCTTGACTATCAGAAAACATTACCATTGTCACAAACTGAACTTGATTACATTAAAACACATTTAGCAATAACAATATATTTAGTATAATA
Organism: Glandiceps talaboti; assembly: GCF_964340395.1. Classification (NCBI taxonomy): domain Eukaryota; kingdom Metazoa; phylum Hemichordata; class Enteropneusta; family Spengelidae; genus Glandiceps; species Glandiceps talaboti. The sequence continues at coordinate 15,790,140 of NC_135549.1, forward strand.
AAAGAAATTTATGTAAAGAATGATGATTGTGTGGAAATTGTAAAAAATGGAATGGGAAAAGGGAATAAGCTTAAAAGGGTAAAGATCTGGAACTTACATGTACTGTGGGTTGCGTAATCCGTGTTGATTTTTTTTTCAAAGTTAAATGTTAGTAAAATGAGTTACCCACTAGAGAGGATGGTTGGAGAAAATAGGTTTTGGCTTGGACGAAAAATAAAGTGTGTATGTTTCAGTATGATACGTGTGCGTGCGTGCGTGCGTGCGTGCGTGCGTGTGTGTGTGTGTGTGTGCGTGGGTGTGTGTGTGTGTGTGCGTGCATGCGTGCTGCGTGCGTGCGTGTGTGTGTGTGTGTGTGCGTGCGCGTACACACGTATGTGTGTGCATAATTGCGTATATATGTATGTATGTATGTATGTATGTATGTATGCGTGTCCGTGTTTATGTGTGTGTACGTATGTTATCGATTGAAATTTTTTACAATAGAATCGTAAACTACCTAAATAAAAAAAGGGACGAAGCGAGGTATTCAATATCCGAACCAAATCCTGATAATATACCATTCAACACAGTATTCAATACATATTTCAATGTCTCTAAATGTGTAAGGTGTTAATAGAACTTAGTGAATAAGATATGCTTTGGAGTCACTAGGTGGCCTAATTTGATCAACTTTTAGTTTATTCTCCACGTAATGCATTCAGATCTCTAGTTAGCCGTCTCCTCTATAAATGTAATGTCTTTCTTACTAGTATGATCAATTTCCTTTTTGACGGAAAAACCAAATAATAGCCTAGTCAAATTATACTTTTGGCAGTTTGAAAGCGATTAACCTAATATTTCTGCTGGGATTTTGAAGTAAAAGGTAGTCTTGACATTTTGTGGAGGGAAATAATTCTACAGATATGACAGTTTTGACTATTAAGGCAAACACAGGAAAAGAGTAGATCCAGTCCCAAGGGAGGCTAGTTATGAGCCATATGCATACGATCCCTCTTCTCGACTTCAATCGTAACATATCAAAGTACTTAAGGTTAAACTTCAAAAGTGGATAAATCAATGTGTTGCGGCGTGTCTAATTCTTCGTTCATAGTTTGTGTCTCGTGTGCTCAAATGGACCTCGCTCCTTTAATGATGCCCATTTCTCTTCCGAAGTAATTTTTCATCTACGGCCTATTGAAGCCTGTCTGGCGGACCGAACAAAACGACTGCTCTCCATTCAGCCTCTTCTGATCTGATCACATAAAAAATTTCTCTTCATATATGTTATAATATCGCCAGTACAGCGCGGCGGTTCATGTACAATGTATATTTCGCCGTCGCGTGCCCAAGCAACAGAATTGAACAGGTGCAATGACACGTCTTGCGTGCGTTGTATTCCATTCAAACCCCAGAATGTTCACTCTAAACCACCATTAGACTTTAATATTTGCCAAAATAACAAGTGGCAAGTTGAAGCTTTATGTCGCGAGAGGGCGCCCTATACAGTACACATGCGCACCACTGGAAATAATGTGATTCTTTTCCAGTTGTTTCACTCTTGTACATTGAAAACTGTGTGAAAGTCTTGGCCCTCATCTTTAAGTGTGCGCTCTCTTTCTCATTTAGAATGTTCGCCATATATCACTTTAACTTAATACGGCGCACCTGACGACAAAAACAATTTATTTCTCGGCAAATGAGTATCTATAAAACCACGTCCTTATTACTGGAAACAGCCACTTTGAACATTCCAATAAAAAAGGGACATGAAAGCTTCCACTTAATGTATTGTAAGATTTTATAATTCCCCGATATATCCATCTTCTCTTCATTACTGCTACTAAAATTTGACCGTTGTATTAGCCAGGAATCGGCTTTCCATCACCCGGACGTTAATTTTCTGAGAGGAGGGTCTCTGGGAGTAGCTTACAAGTCCCCTTCCATTACAGACGAGGATGTATACGATCGTTATCTCGCTGCTGCAGTTATTTGGCATTTCGTCTGCCTTAGGATTCAAACAAGGCAAGCGTGAGTGGTCGAGTACATACACGAGGGCCAGTCAGCCCCCTTCCTTAGTACTTCCAGGGCTTTTTACGCCGATGACTCGGCTTTGACGGTCTCCATGCGCTCTCTCCCTATACTACATAACTTCATCTCAATCACAGTTCTGCTCCAGGCCTCTCCGTTTTCTTTCGCTCGACTGCACTTCAAACAGCAAAGTACTGGCAATAATTCTCCAACACATGTGTTAGCCTCCTTTTCATACAAGATGCTGATGCAAACTTTTATCAGATAAGCAATCTCTTGCTAGCTTTAAAATCGTCATCATCCGTAAATACATAGATGGCAGGTAGCGATACATCTTTGAACTATTCACATTCCTTCGTGTATTCATTTCCCTCACGATTCGATTTTCATTTTTTTTTACTCTATAACTTGAAGGCTCTAAAATATCTATGTTTACCTCTCTCAGAGTTTCAGCTCATTATAAATACATGTATACACGAATGCAGTTCAACCTGCGAGTGCTACCAACGTTTGTATATAGAAGGCTTTTTGGGGGATACGTTTTGTGCATTTTCACGGCGTATTCTTCGGATTGGCATTTCCGTTTCTCTCACATCTTCATGACGTTTTCAGCTTTGATGTAAAAGTTTCAAACTTACTAAACGTATATCTCAACTGTTATCTTGTTTGATCGATGTATAGCGATCGCGAGCAGAGTCGGCGTTACCATACACTGTTATCGTCGTTTTTTATGGGGCTGTCTGTTTTTACAACCCAATTCGGGTCATTATTTTCCGATCGAAATATGCTTTACTAGGCCATCAACCAGGAATTTCCCATCTCCGAGATTCACAGACGAGATTTAGTGAATCCCACTGATATTCCGAGCCCTCGTTTGACGGACGGTATCTCCGAATAATGGTTGTTTGAGATGGAGGCATGCCCCATCTATCATTCTTCAGTTTTCGTCTTATCAGAACAAGATACAGAATATTTGTCAAATTAATTTCCTAGTACGATTTACCGGAGAACTCCGACCTTTTATCTCGTATTTCAAACGTTACTTAAAATGATTTGTCATATCTTGTGTTTTTGTCGATGTTACTGATTTTATGCTGTCAGGAGAGGTCACCTCCTAGCTGTTAGAGATGATGCCTGTTTCTCACCTTCACCAGATAAATGTTTCATTGCAGTCGGGAAACCGGAAACTTCAAATGAAACTCAGTCGAATAAATTTCTTTGGATATACGTGATAACTGTTGTGTAAAGTGAAGGTGGTGATTACATGTGGATTTAATATATATATATATATATGCATAATAACTTTTTATTACAGAGGCGAAGAATTTAAAGAACCTTTAATTTTTTTTTTAATTTGTTAATTCCGTCCCACAACCACCACTAACTCTATATTCATGACTATATGAAGGTAGACGTGTGTAAGCGTGTTGTGTATGTGTTTACGTGTGTATGTATGTGTATGTTCGCGCGTGTACGGATGTGCATACACTTGAGTGTGTAGAATCCTATGTAAAAATGAATGAAGACCATACTGCAAGCATTTAAATTCTTATCAAGTCGGCGTAGGTAGCAAAAAAAATCCAAGAGCAACAAATCTAGTGTGCAGTCGACGAGTCAACTAATTTAAAGGCGAAAAAAAATAATTGTGTGTTTTCGATAACATGTCCTCAGAAAATAGGGTAGGTAGGTCAGGGCTTTATTATAATTTTATCTCTTTTAATTGTTTTTATTTTTGAAAAATATTACTTCGACCCAAAATCAAACGAAATGTCGGTCAGAATACATATTCAGATAATTTGACGAAAATGTACACAGACATCACCGGGGAAAGAAAACAGACATGCGTGAAGGTCAAAAAGACAAAGAATTTCTTATCTTTTTGTTTTAAATGTTTGTGAAATATTTAGGGTCGGCTGCTTAAACTAGGGTCGGTCAGGTTATCGGCAACTGTTACACACAGTTTTTTTTCTATTTTGCCAAATCAAATTCTACCAAATTTTGTATGGCATAGCGCAACTTTAAATGACAATATTTACGCTCAACAATTCGTTTTTAACTGCTAACGATGTCATTACATACGTCGTAAACTTTCAAAGTTAAGACGTTCTTGTCTATCTCAAAAACAAAAGTGGAGAAGGATCTAGGAGTGTCGTCTTTTCTTCTCAGGTTGTACAGCTTTGACGGCATTTGATGTCATGGTAAACTTTGAAAGATTGAACGTCTTTTATCAGAATGTTGGATTGATCATCCGACTGCACTGTTGTTTTTCAAGATGACAAGAGATAGGCTGAAAACGTCAGACTTGCTCTTAACAGCATTAATCTTATTCACATCAAAAGTTTCCTCGTTCCCACTATTTAACATAATTATGGTGCCATCTATGATGCGAAACTTCGAAATGAATCTTACTCAAACGGATTTACGCATGTTTCGGGCTTTTGTTAACTCTAGTGAATTTCAAGTCGAGTGAGGGTTTTGAGCCAATATGTACTCGAAAATTGAAAAAAAAAATCACTTTATCTGTTTTTTTCTTTGATTGACATGACTCACCTTTAATCAAAAGTGAGCACGAGTTTATCAGTTAGGATCAACGTCTACGGTGATGTAAAAGCATTTTTAAAAAGAAACTTGGACTTTCTTATCTAAGTTTGAGTGAGAATACATTTGATGCTTGTGACACTAAATATGCACTGGTTAAAGTATCTTTTCCACCTACTCTTCAATGACGACTTGATTGCCAGGGGCGTTTAGTTTGCCTGTTTCCATTTATTTTCCTTTATTTGTACTCATGTTGGTTTGTTGGTTGGATTATAGTTTGTCTGTCTGTCTGTCTGTCTGTCTGTCTGTCTGTCTGTTTGTTTGTTTGTTTGTTTGTTTGTTTGTTTGTTTGTTTGTTTCTAAGACCACTATAGAGATTCTCTAAAGTGGTCTGAGGTTTGTTTGTACCGGTGTTAATTTAACACATTGCTTTTTCACTTACATTACATTTCGGATAAATGTTCATCACGTACGATTTTTAAAGCTTTGTCTACAATTTTCCTTTTATGATACAATACAATTCCAACACTGCCTTGAAATATGATTTCACGATAAGGCAAAACACGATCGCACGATTGTATGTACTACTACTACTACTACTACTACTACTACTACTACTACTACTACTACTATTACTACTACTACTACTACCACCTACTACTACTACTACTACTACTACTACTACTACTACTACTACTACTACTACTACTACTACCACAGTGACTTCTTCGCGTCTATAGAGGGTGTTTAGGTGAAAACATCGACTCTGTAATAATAATACTCTGATATGGAACTCAGATAATGATAGGTCAAAATATACTTTACTCGATTGAGAATACTTGGCTGTATTAGACTCTTGGATTTAATAAATTGACGTTATAAACAAAACAAATCGTTACCATAGTAGCCTGCAAAATCAGTACAAATTCAAGTTTTAGGGGCTTAGCCTGATTCCCGCATTACACCATGATTCGCTTTATCCAATTCTATATGTAAATAAATTCAAAGCATATAAATTATTTACGACCCTTCGGAAAATATACCTCATACGAATGTAACTGCAAGATGTTCACTAGTTTGGCCATGAAGCAAAGCTATGGGAGACCACAGAAGCGTGACGTAAAATCTACAAGGAATAAGATATGTTTAAAATAGTCACCATCTATGTGATTAGATCCAACGATAAGATTATTTTTTGTTACTAATTTTTCACTAAAAGTCAATTTCTGACACTGTATATTCTGCGAAAGCTCACTTCAAAGTTTGCATGTACATATTGGGAAAATCCAGACTGGTAGTTGACGATAGAAATTTTACACTTTTGTTCTTTCTCTCTATGAAAATAACAGCGACTCTGTAATGCTCTAGGTAAATGAGGTGTGAACTCGGTGGTGTGGAACAAAAATAAAACGATGACTCATTCTCTCTACATTTAGTCTTGTGTTTTTTTTAAACTCTGCGTTTTGTACGTACTTTTGCTGCATTTAAACCACCAATCGTTGGCGGACTTTGGGACTGGAAGGACTTAGAAAGGGTACAGAGGAAATGCTTACAGACGTGAATCATGCACGTGACACCAACCTACGAATACTTTGCTTTATTGCAATAAGCATGCAGTCCACGCTTCTGCAGAGCAAACTTTAGAGAAGAGTTCTTTCCGAGTCAAATCCCGCCACAGACTATAAACATAGGCAATCATAACGATACTAGTATACAATACCAGTATACAATACCAGTATAATTTACCTAGAAGCACATAGTATTCACAAAAGGAGTTTTAATTTCTCAGTGAACGGACCCGTAAACTATCAGTTTTCTTAAAAGACACAAAAAATATACCTTAAGTTAGTAATGCTGAGCTATAACCGCCGCACACATACGAAAGGCTGCCACAGATGTACATTTGGTGTATACATATTTCCAGACTTAAAAAAAAAGAAAACTGAAGGTGATTAAATACTCGAAGGATTTTAATGATGATCCGATGGAGGCCGTGTGGAATATACAATGAAAGAGGTGTTCTCAAGAGAGCAAACAAATTAGATTCGAGCTTGTCAAATTCATTCAACCCTTTAGAATTTGTAAAAGTCGCAAATATATATTCATGTCGGTAGTGACAATCCCCCCATTGAATGTTACTGTCTGTCTGTCTGTCTGGCTTAGATAAATATTTTCCAATTCTGATTGTAAGTAATAGCATATAGATAATAATTTTTTTTTTTTTTAAGGGTTATGTTAAAAACTGAATAGGCTAAAAAAAAATGTGGTTCCAATTACGCTCAATTTTTTTAATACGTGGGATAGGTAGATTTTTTCATGTGTGAGTGTTTAGTTCAGGTAGTTATGTTTTCCGTTGTTTTTTATATTACTGGCGATGATATAATTATTTTATTCCCCAATATTTTTCTTCATTCACGGTTGTCACTACTCGTCTATCGTTGTTTGGTTTCTTCCAATCAGATGTACAGCCATTACAAATTGGGAGAACAATTTTATATTGTCTTTTTTTAAGCTGACGTCAGTTTCCGCATCCATTATTTCTCACGGGACTTCATAATTTTCGCAATTTTTTTTTCTCGAAAAAAAATTAGGGTCGGCAGTGAAAAATTAAGGCCATATCATTACATCGTTTGGTTCCGGTTACCCGACCCCACCTAGTTTTTCACTGCCGACTCTAAACTTTATTTTTACGTATTCAAGAAAAAAATGAAATAAAATCGCGAAAATTATGAAGTCTCGCGAGAAATAGTGTATGCGAAAACTGACGTCAACTTAAAAAGACAATATAAAACTGTTCTTCCAATCTGTAATGGCTGTAGATCTAATAGGAAGAAAACAATAACACAGCACACGGCATACGGAAAAGAACGGAAAACATAACTACCTGAACAAGACACACGAAAAAAAAATACAAAAAAATCTACCTACCCCCCACCTATTCTAAAATTTAGCGTAATCGAAACCATAATTTCTTTTGTAGGCCTTGTATAGAAACTGGCGTGTTCATTTTTAGTCTGCACTATTGCAATCATTGATATTACAGAGTGGTTCATTGGTTGTTAGTTTTGTGAACTGTGTGTGTATAATTCTTTTCTCGTGAGTTATGCGTTAGGTGTTAGGAGTAATTCGCGCTAGCCAGAGGGAGAAAGACTTAATTTTATCGGAAGCTTTTATTCGACAATTATTTGTTTTTATGTATATTATTTTTTTTGATTCGTTGATTTATTCATTTGTTTCTATTTAAAAGTATCAATCTATCAGGCGTTAATGACGAAAACTTTCAAATCATGACAAATTAAAAAAAATATACATGAATTTACACCATTCGCGAATCGCAGGAATGGTAGTATTCAGAACGGTTATCCAATCATTCGCAAACAAATCACGCATCACTTAAACAAGAAAATCGCTCAAATGGGCAATAACGTCATTGTCAATCGTTGTTCTCCATTCTCAACAAAATGAACTTGATTTGTTAGGCTGAAGAAAATAATAATAAAAAGTGTACATTTTCAGTGTTATTCTTTTCTGTACTTCTTTTTCATTTTATATTTTTAAAAAATGATTGCGTATTATTACACAAAATAAGATCTTTTTTATCTTTGCAATAATTGAGAGACAAAAAGTCCACAACAAAAACCAACTATGTCATCAGCCTATATGTATATGATAGAAAAGACAAACTATTAATATAAAAGGGCATATATTAATAGATTTCTCTAGAATTGCTATCGACCCATGCCACTATAAACCACAGGAACAACAAGTTCCATTGTTGATCACATGATAGAGTACTTCAAATAAAGTCGGTTTGCCAAATAATCAAGAATTAATCAGTTGCCATCTATACTATACTACTAAAGCAGTTATAGCGTTCTCAGTTTCAATCATGAAACGTGAACTAAACTCTGCCGAGTCAAGAACGCAAAAAAATGACAGCACTGCTGTTGTAGATATACCGTACTGAGAGAGATAAAACACCGCCAGTAATTATCACATTATTCCACACTACTGAGACTTGTTTATTTTCTTTGAAAATTGCCACTTTATTTATTTTCCACGCTGTATTGCACACCGCACACTTATAGTATATAACCCAACCAAGGATTTTTACTTTCCCTAGGTGTTTGCCGCCCTGCTATTTGGTTGCATTAATTCCTGAATAACAAACAGATAAGGTTATCGGCGAATTTGTCAAAATTACTCAAGTCACAACTGTATGCGTGTTATTTCAAATACATTTAATTCGGACGGAACCAGCTTATTCACATCCGGGTTTTTTTGTAAAACAAAGCGCCAAGTAATAACAACGTCTTGAACTCTCAGGTGACTTATATGTGCTGAGGATTTATTTCTGGATAAAAACAAATAGACCCATTTGTCTGGAAGAGTCATACAAGAACATGGTCTATACAATGATATAATCCAGCATAATCCCTATGTCTCCACATAATCAACTCAAATCCAGTGGGTTTCACTGGCTCGATTTAAAGGCATAAAAAATGATGTCATTTCACGTTGATTTTGATAAAATTATTGCATTCTTCTCCAATTCTTGTTTTGTTCTGTATTTAACTACTGGTCGGTTACTTCCTCGCTAACAAAGCCAAACTAAGATATTTTTACGCCTTCCATTATCTTTCTACCGTTGAGCAACCAACGTTTCATTTCTATTCTTAACATGTCCTGAGTTTGCATAAAACAGATGCATATCTCTGGTTCATCATGAACCCCAGAACTCTGCCATTAATAGCATTACTTCGAGGAAATAAACAACGAACGTAGCTATTGTTCTCGCGTCTGTCATGGCAACGGTCATGATTCCTCTGACAACTTTTTTACGAAAACTTCAGGATGAATATACCAGTGACCTCAGACAAGCGAATTTTAATTGGTGTAAAAAAGCATTTTTTTGTCTCTGTAATGATTGCCGTCTGATTTCCTTTGGCATGGAAAAATAATAAGACATTTTTTGCCAGAGGCGTGATTCATTCAATGTGCTTCAATACCATAGCTGAAGGCTAGGTTCTTCATTGTTTTTACAATAAATTAAGAGAAAACATATTGCGATGGTGTCTAGAGTTTCTCCAGTGTGATTTTTTTCTTGTTTATCTTGTTTAGTTTAGATTTTCGCGGCATGGAGCCAATTTCCAAGACAGAATCGTGTCTCGAAGTCGCGACAAACGCTTTCTCTCGTGTCCACTCAAAGGTAAGCTGAACAGGGAGTTAGAAAACAGTGACGAGTGCAATGAACGTAATACTGTTGCATTATGCAGTACATCTAAACTGAAATTTTATGTTCTACAGTACACGCTTCGTTACGCAGTTTTAAGCATGTGTAGCAAGTTGATGGGTTTGTGTGTTTTTCTGAAGTGCGGGGGCTCGTCGGTCAAGTGCTCGGATCAGGGATATGTAATATCATATGCGCCGCACGCGGTAGAAGGAAAGTGCGCGTGACAGGGGCGTAGGTACAAGATCGACGCGACGTAGCGTCGCCAGTGCTAGCTTGGGTCACAGCCGTTCCACTGGTAACTCACTGCTTTCAAAGCGCTACCGCTGACACTTGCAAAACAAAAACTGAAATTTAGTACCAATTGGGGCTGTCATGGGGGGATAGAGAGGTTAAAAGTGGGACGCCATCAAATGATGGAACGACATCCACCGATCGCATTGTATTTCGCGAGTCGAGACTTTTGATAGCTACTTAGGGTGGTCATTTTTCTCCACTAATGCAATTAAGAGCTTTTCTATCAATACAAACGAAGAAAACGTCTCAGATTCCGCACAAAAGTGTTAGAAGTTTGACCTTATTCACGAGTGCCCCTAACAAGCAATCACTTTGTGCCGTAAAACTTTTGATTGAAAACCTTTGCCTCCAGAAAAAGGGAACTCAGATCACATTAAAACCCGTTCTGTGATAATTTTTCTACACCGAATCATCTATAATTAACATTGGTAAGAAAATCTCCCATAAAACAATGCGAACGGTTCTAATAAAAATCACATCTACAGTTTGACGCTTCTCAAATTATCTATCTTACTTGGCGCTGTGTAAATCACAATTATGCGCTTGTTTGTAACTAACAAACACATCACAAAACTGTCGGTTCATCCGTGAATTTACTACCTAAACCGTGCGTGTGCTGATATTCTACCCCCGAATTTGGCGTTTTAATTGTCTCAGATTCGGCCTTGGGGTGAGTGTCTCATATTCAAAAACACCTCTCATCTCAATCGGAGCAGACACCAGCTAATGGCCGGCCAACGATATTGCTAATTCGTATGCATAATTAGAGCCACCTCTCAGTAGATAGGATTTCTAGTCGAAGTCCCATAACAACTCTACCCATGAAAGCAGACTTTGTGTCTTAGTCAACACTGCTGGCCTTGGTTTCCTCCCGCAAAGAAAAAAAAACGTGGTAAGTTGTCATTTATGTTTAATTTTCAAGTAGGAGTATACTAGTATAACATATCTTTTTTTCGCGCCAAAATATATAAAGTGGGACTGATTTCCCACTTATCGAAGTGTTGTCATTTCCTTACAGGGAGTGATTCCTACAACACTATTATCGCTAAATAGCAAATTCTGTTTAACTGGGCCATATTTCGTTTATTTTCCTCTGTCAACAACAACGTGAACCAAAATCGCTAATAATTACGTCGTTATTAACTTCACCATCATCATACAAATCATGGCGCTACTTATAATTTCTTTAAGTAGTACTTGACTCGTTCCATTTCAAGAATGAAATTTTACAAAAGAAAATTCAACGGGTAGTATTATTAATGATATGAAATATACAATCAGTAGTACTAATAACTTAAATTAATAAGTTATTTGACTGATAATAACGATTAATTTTCATGAGTTTTCTGGTCGATAAAAAAACAGGGATTCCAAACTTCACAATTGACAGCCCTTCTATGTACGATAATCGCACAAGAAAATAGAAAATGTGTAAAGTATTTATTACCACGGGGCGTATGAAGACATCGATCGTATATGAATAATGTAGGACAATCGGCCTCGGGATATGTGATAATATCAACATTCCACTTGCCTTTAATTCAGTTTTTACTACGTTTCTTTCTGGTCACAAGTTATGTTCAGCACTAAGTAGCCAATGGTCTGGAGGGCAATGGTGAGAATTCTTCATTCAGTTTGTCACCCTGACCTTTCCCAAGTCACGTGAAGAGTTATAAAAAAAAATACATATTCAAAATACTTTGACTTTACGAATCCTATGCTAAATCACAAATTTGTAGTTTAAATTACTTTGAAATAGAAATACTCATAGCTAGGGGTGTGTTTCCTACACTACTTTCCAAAAATATGTTAAGACCACTGAGCCCAAAATGATACACAACTAGAATTCAATACAAAATTGTTATACGAGAATGTATGGAAATTGAGGGATTAATACAACTGTAAAACGCAGCATTGATTACTTCTTTTGATAAAAGATTGGGTGCAAACTTCTCAAGGACCTGACTGAGGGAAGTGATAACCTTAAGAAAGTGGGGTAAACGTCATATTTGTTTTTTTTTAATTTAGTCACATTAATAACTACTGGTATGGAGATTGTATATTTTAATAACGCACATGTTTTAGAATGAAAATAATTATGTTTCAAAACGTACACTGCTAGTTGTTTTTTTTAAACATATTTTTTTAGGAAATTTGTCATATTGATAGCCGATGAATTCCGAGGATTTTGTGAGTATGATATAATGTCGATTTAATTTTTTTTAGGTAATTCAAATGTTTTTTTTAATCTTCCCAAGTACAATATTACAGTATTATAGTATGAATTGTTGACACGCTAATAACTAAACCGTAGATTTCTACAAAATGTCAGAAAATGACGTGTTTTTTCACGTCAAGGAAGCTTACTACAATCCTTGTAAACTTTCCGTAAATTTAAGCAAGATCATTAAAATTGATGCAAAATATGTTTTCACGTTTACTTTCTCTTTCATTCGGCACTTTGGTCTCGTCTTTTCGGTCCGACGAGAGCCGCACAACTAACCGTTCCTGGTCAATTGCAAGCTGTACGTTAGTAGTAATTCGCCAGTTTATTTTTTTCTTTCTCGCTATTGTTTGGCCAAAATATTCAGTACATCGGCATTCAATAGACCAGGTTGAAATCGGTAGTTATCCGTGTAAAGTCAGCCCTTTTCTTGTAAAAGAAAAGAGACTAAGAAAAGATAGAGTGGGCTTGGATTTGCAGGGACTATTACACTGTTTAATACTGAGTGGTACAATTAAGGCCGCCTAATAAAAGAAGCCAAACAATACGGGTAAAAAGCTAATGAACTTCTGCACTATTCACTGAGCATGGCAGCTAGTTTTGCGGTCTGTTTGTCCGGAAGAAAAAACTTGGTATACAAAAGCGTATGATCTAATTAGTAGCGTGAGGATGAATAAAAGGGCGACATATAAGCCTTTCGAACCAAAAAAGGCTATATCGATGAAAATGTCCTTATACTAGAATGTAATGTTGGTTTCTAAGCTGAATACATCTTGATTGCTCCTAGATATAAAACCATACAGTTGGGTCTATATGAGACGTGTATTTTTTTTACATATACTGTTGTCTTAATACCGAATTGCCAATTACTCCAACTGCCATAAAAGAAACGAAATCGCTTACAGTTGAATATTTGCGACAGGGAGACTGAAGAGCTAGTCTAGCAGAAAGACAGGCCTCAGTGTCAAAAGTCAGACAAGCCCCCCTCACAAAAGCCACCAGCGGTGGGATGGCTTACTTCAAATTTAGAATAACAAATGAACGCCCATCTTTTTCATCCATTGTAAAGGAGTAATTCGAACAGATTTGGTGTGAAAACAGCAACTGATGGTGCAATATGGACGCCGAGACTTGTTCACTGCAAGCGCCAGCGTGAATTGGTTTAACATTTCACAATCTCTGGATAGTATATGAATAACTGAATTACTGAATTCCTACGATTAAAGTGCAAAATTATTCCATGCCATATTCTTTATATGTTTACATGCCGTGTTCAAGTGTTTCATTGACTTGTAGTTTTACGCTGTCAGCAAAGTCAAATACCAAAGTTGATGAATAAATAGACATATAAAGAGTATGGCGCTCGTGTTTGTGAAATGGTGTTACTAGGTGCTTTTCATTTCCGCTGGATTCTTTCTCAGTTCTCAAGTGGAGTTGACTTCATTTAGTAATCTCTCACGGTGGATGAAATATGAATAATAGCATTGACTGACATGCTTTTTTTTTTTTAAATTCTGTTTCATTCAAAATGTTATTCTTAAACAACCAAACATATGATGCCTTCATTTATTAATCACACGTCAGTAACTTTTCAGCTAGTGCATTTTTCTGTCATCTCAGTCTGCGTACATGTAAGCTAGTCCGTGTAAAATACGCCTGAAAAAAACAAACCTGTTAGTTGCACCTTTTCTAGACGGGAGCCCGTCTCCCGTATTTCCTTGTACGTCATTTTGGTATAATGATGCGCGTCAGAGAAGATGAATTGCGACCGCGGGACTAGCGGTCGCCTACATTTGCTGTCGATTTTGTCACCACTAAATGTATCAGTGCTCAGAAAAGGGAGAGGAAGTGCAGACGTAAATTGCTGCACTTGACATATGGCATGATCAGCAGATTGGGTGTTGCGAACGCTCGTCTCGGAACAAGACTTGCCTATTAGTCGCCATATTTTAACATATACCATGATGTTCCTCTCGTCACTTCTGTCTCCGAACAGTGTTGTGTTTTATTCGCGCACATTGCTGTGTTCCATTTCAGAGACCAATTTACCGCTATGCCTACAGTGACACTGATCATTCCTTTGAATAAATCTCAGTTAAAAATAAAGAATATACAAAAAAATACTTTTAAAATCTTTGTTTAACGGGATAAATGTTTTCCAGCTTTGAGCTTTGAAAAAGTAGACGAAGAAAGCTTATTATATTTATACTGTCAATCCACAAACCTTTAATTATATGAGTACTACATATATGATTTACGACTAACAAATTGTATGGAGACAACTTATTGTTGATTTCACATTTATAAGGCATTGTGAAATATACAGGAAAGCTTGTCAATTTCACAGCATTCTATCGATTATTTCCTAATATTGATTTGTAAATTGAATTTCCAAAGTACTCCGGAGTCTGTGGAAGGACTGGTCGAGACTAAAGGGCGTAGGATCAGGAACAGAATGTCCCACGTTGATCTACAGGCGAACGTAATTTTTTTTTTTAAATGATGAATATTCACTCGGCATCTTTGCAAAACCAAAAACATGATACATGTAAATTTCGTGGCCAATACCTAATTAGCTTAAATGCCTACCCAAAATGCCCTCAAAATTAACCAATGCTATGGGGAAATTAAAAAACAACAACCTAAGATCATGTGAAATACTTTCCCGCCAAATTTACCTTTTTATCAAGTGAATTATTCAGATATACTATGTAAGCTTCATCAACACCAAACACACATATTACAAAAATCTATATACTATTTCTAAATATTTCATAAACATTGTTTATTTGTGTGTGTTTTTTTAAGGTACACTCAGTATGGGTTTCAAATGGCGGGTCAAGAAACACAATATCAAACTTGATTAAATAGCAAGACACTATTGTGAAAACTAATCCTTGCAATGTTTTCAAAATAAAACCTAGTATTTTTTTTTGAAGGAACTATTATTAAAAGTTTCGGTCACATACCTGTACAATTATCAAGTTACCAAATATAACAGATTCTTTTTTTAAAACCAGCTGTGACGAGATAACGCGCAAAGGATTCTGAAAGGAACAATTGTTATCTCGCTATTTGACGAAAAATTAATAACGAGGCCATGATACGTAATGAATGTCTTTATGAAATGAAACGACATTCCGGAAATTGAATTTCTTGTCAGATTAGTGTGTTGACATGGAAACGTTGAAATGTTCGTTCGAATAAACGAGATATATCGCGCCCAAAACAAGACAAAAATCTTTTCCATGGTGACTGTAAGATAACAGGGACGATACCTATCATTTCTACAAAAAACTCAATTGGCCATGTTTTGTTCGATGTCACACGGAACTCTTTCCATCGTTACAAAGATAAATTATCGTTATATTGTTTATCGTAAAAATCACAAATCACTTTCAATTTTCCATGTTCGTGCAGGAATTGTTAGCAGATCTTCTAATCTAGGTTATATTAAGTTTTCGACATCGTGTCAATTTGTCGTTTTTCAATTTTGATGACTGCTACAGGGGTGTCAGTGACACGTGACAATCAATAATTATTCTTTCGATTTTTGGTTGAATTGAGCAAGAAAAGTTTTAGATTTCAGTTTTGGTAATAGAATCTTCGAGTTTTACGAAATGGGTTGCAAGACTTATAAGTTCAGATTCAGATTTCCCTATACTCAAATAACTTCACGCATTGAAATACAACAGAAAATATGCTCTCGCGGCCGTTAGGATCTCTCGTCGTGCTTGTTATGTCGTTTTTCGCTCCTTATATCGTTGCTATAATATTGCTGTTGGCATAATAATTATATAATTGTTGTTGCCATTGTTTTGTCGTCTTTGTCGGTTAGTTTGTTTTTGTGTACTAAATTTGGTAATATTAAACTTTCATTATAATCATAGATCGTCCAAGGAGGGTCTATGTTATAATACAGTATATCTCAATACATGTTACACTGAGCCGTGAACACCATGAAACATTCCAGCAGAAGAATGATGATGAAATACTCAATATCTCAACGTAAATACACATGACACGGTTATTACATTCAACTTCTAAATGTTTTGGGCTTTCTGTACACTGAGATACATTATAACACTATGATCAACATATAACATTGCATATCGGGTTTAATTGATTCAAGTAGATGTTATCACTTTGGACCATATTTCACACAAAATATTTTTCTCAAAAAGATTTACTCGTTTTAGCCAATTTACCAAATTCTTTTAATCTATTGATATTATAACTTTTAGCAATGTTATAACTTTTCTTTTCTTTTTTTTTAAAGTTATCATCCGACTTCAAAATGTGTTTAAACAAATCTTAGATACACGGCATAACAAATAGGAGTAAAGTTCAAAAAGTCACCTTTGTGACATCGAAACTATAAGGCAGTCGATGCCATACTATAAATCATGTTTGCGGGCATTCACGACTTTTAATTTCTTGTGTTCTTTGGGAAAAAAATCGCTACAATCAGTATGTCATTAACTATGATTCAAACTTGTCATTCTAGAAGTAGTCAGACCACGTGTTCAGATCTTGAAGATACGAATTAGGTATGAACTGTGCGTCAATAACAAAGAGAGCGCGTCTCCTAGCACATTTTCTCTTCTGGACAAGTCTTAGCTGTTCCTCCGCTGAGTGGTTTTGCTTGTAATATGTTCGATCACTTGGACTTTAATAACTTAAGTCTCAGATTGCGGTTTGTTGTTTTACCTCATATTTTGGGAATAGTCTCAAAAAAGACGTCGAGAGATTGTTATCTGTAAAATTAAGAACCGAAATCTCTTTCCTCAAGGCAATTCAAGCAGTTTACCTTGTTATTAAATTGCCGCTATTTACCTTGGCGAATAAGCTCTGTCTAAAATCCAAAATTAATCGATTCTTATTTCATTATAAGCCAAATCGTCGCTAAAGCCCATCCTTAAGTCGCCGTCTCACTCCGTTCTTTTAATTGCAATGTCAACGTAAACCGATTTATTATTCCCTGATTGGAAACAGTCTTTCCTTTTTATCCCTATTTTAAGATGAAGGATTGCAGTCCTTCTCCTTGTAGGTTTCATACATAATTAATCAATCAGCAAACGAGCTCTTCCTGACGTAGATATGTGTTTAATTTCTTCTTCTTCTTTTTTTGTACATTTATTATTTCTTTGTTCGGAGTTGTTAGTGGAGCAAATGGTGATGCAAACACTTTTAGACGTCCCTTCTAGTTCAAATTTAACGAATTTTCATAAAATGATTGACGAAGATATTTCTTAGCGTTACACAAAAGCTACATATGTTTCATGTAATGCACAGAATATATCACTTCTATTTAATTCTTTCAATCTTCTGTGAAATCGACAGCTACAGTAGCATGACTTATTATCGTGATAAATTGCGTGCACATGTGTTTGTGAAACCTCCATTGCATGTTTTGTTTACCAATACAATGATCACTAAGCTGGTCGCTATTTCGGAGAACTAATTATTTGATTGGACAAAAAGGGAAAATAACCCCCCAACGCGATTTGTTTTTTTGTTGTTCAATCCTGTGTGAGATTGACTTAATCGTTAGTGCCTCAGCGATTTAAGGACAACTTTTTTTTTAAATTGAAGTGTCGCAGGCATTGTCGGACAAAAAAGTAGGCTACCCGGATAGCCGTCTGGTATTCAACGATTACTTTGAGGTAAAAATATACCAATGACGTCACTTACTCATAAAAATACAGTGAATTAAAAATAAATGCAACTCAAGTACGTTTAATAATAGCAGACCACGAAACGCGATTGACCAGCGAGGCCTACCAATTTGAAATAAAGAAACCGGAGTTGTGTATCAACTAAACCCAATTGGAGAGTCAGTATTTTGACCTTCTCTTGCAAGGCAGGATGTTTCGGTGATAAGGGCACGGTTTGTCCTGACCTTTCGCCTACTCTAGTTTTTTTTTATTCACTCCTGGCTGTTCAGACATTGAAGGTTGAATCGCACTGTGATTACTACCCTTCAGTGCATGCTCCTTGAGGGGGCATGGCCGTTTGAATAGGGGCACAATAACGAGCACGCGAGCTTGTTGTCATAACAATAGCCAACAAAGGAAAACATCCGCGCTTGAAGAAAATATTGTGTCCGCAAATTGGCTGTTACAAAAAGGGTTACCTCCAGCAGTGGGCTGCTTCAACTCAAGCTGGTTCACCTAGATTTAAATCTCCACCGTGGGGGGTGGGGGAAGGTGTCGTAGAGAACAGCACACATGTTTTGTGTACAACCCAAGCAATACTCGGCATGCAATACAGTTCAAATGAACGTAACGCACCAATGAGCTTGTCAGCTGACTCGATCCTTTAACGTTGAATAATGGATAAAACATGATTTTGAGATAGAATCGTTCTGTCAAAACAATCAGTCACAAATATCAATACTTGGCAAATAAACGTAGAGAATATTTACACGCTATGCTACGAGTCACTCGGTTGTATCTATTTCGAATTGTGGTCTTAGCATTACAAGTGCGATGGCACATTGACTTCTCTTGCTTATCATATCAAGATGATTTTTTGTGTTTGTTCAAACAATTTGACCACTCCTTCGAGACCAATCGTTAAGATATCAAGCGTAAAGAAAGGCATTCCATACAGTTATGTAAGATGACAAGAACTGTCATATCGTGTAAAACGACTGGGTGGAAAACTTTGTATTTGTTTGTCTGTTTCTTAGTCATATAAGCTTATACACTAATTTTTATTCTATTGATTGTTGTTAGTTACGAAAATTCAAAAAAAGCCTCCAGAAATGCCCACTCTGGATAGGGATCAGCGAACGGAGTTTCTTTAAACTTTAAAATACATAACTGAAAAACTAATTTCAGTAGTTCATCGCGAATATTTGTTTTCAACAACGAAGCTAATCTTGCAGAAAGAGAAACGAAAAATTGAGATTTGAAATGAATTTCGACGCGCTTGAAAGTAGCAGTACTACAGGATTTAGTTTTTATTACTGTTTTTAATCTAACAATCAAAGCGCAAAGTACACAAATGTCGTGAAAGGGGTTTTAGAATGTGTGTATGTATGTATTAATGTATGTATGTATGTATGTATGTATGTATGTATGTATGTATGTATGTATGTATGTATGTATTAATGTATGTATGTATGTAATGTATGTATGTATGTATGTATGTATGTATGTATGTAATGTATGTATGTATGTATGTATGTATGTATGTATGTATGTATGTAATCGTATATATACACATATGAACAATGTATCTGTGTACATATATATCTATAAATAACGTATCTATGTACATATGCATGTATGTCTATGTAAATATGTATCAAATGTATCTGTCTATGTATATATTTATAGTGTGCTGTACATATGGACGTATGTATGTATGCATGGTTGTGTGTGTGTGTGTGTGTGTGTGTTTATGTGTATGTGTGTACTTGTGTTTGGACATATACGCTGTCGTTTTATGTAGTCGTGTGTATACAACAAAGTCATGTTTATTCGTATAAATCGTGTGTGTGTACATGTATGTTTGAATGTATGTGTGTGTATGAGTGTGTGCGTGCGTGCGTGCGCGCGAGCGTGTGCTTGTGAGTGTCACGGAGGCCGGGATATATGTTGTCGATTTCAGTATTCTTATCAATTTGTTTGAATTCTCGCTGGTGTTGTATGGTCTTTTTTTTTCTTCAAACAATAAGAATCACAGTATCATATCAGTTTTACCCTTACCCAAATCCACGTGACGCGAATCAATACTTGGCTGACCCTATTATGATAATGAAAGTATGATTATCGACGAGTGTTCATGTCAATTTTACCATGATGTTGATCAGGAGATAGTTAAGTTGTCATTGCATGGGACATGTCTCTACGTACAGGGCAGTATCAGCACACAGATTACGTATAGGGCTTGTGTTTTCGTCCGATCCTGTTCTATATTCAATGTAACTAAAGTGTGCCTAAAAGTTCATCAGTCAGGGCTTCGCGGAAACGCACTTTAAAAACTTCCTCAAGACTCTAACGTGGCAATTCTAAAGTTATTGACAAATCCTGAGGGACGAATAATGCAGTAGAAAACTTGATTGCGGCTACTTTTTGTGTGATGTGAATTTTATTTCTCTTGTGTTCAGCATGAAATGTGTTTTCCTCGGGTTAGGAAGAGTGTGTATGCACGGCTTGGGACTGGAGCCCGGGGAAATGAGTTTATATGATAGCAAGTTAAGGCGACTGTATATGTGTACAAAACTAAAGTACAGAATTTCAACTATCATTTTACAGGGCGGGTAGCAAGAAACGTAGTAAAGGTGACGTAATCACGCTATCGTTACCCAAGGTATGCTACCCCATAAGGAATCTGGTAAAACCTTTCTAGATGTATTTTCACCAAAACAGTACAACACTTAAAGCATGGTTGACACGTCTTTATCGTAGTGTTATCACATTTTCGAACTTCGCACACTACATTCCTTTTTTTTCTGCATTTTCTTAAATTTGAAAATAATAACTTGGATATTAACTGTCCGACTATTTGTGTGTTTTAGAATCACCAGACACATTTTCTTAGCTAGTATCTAATCTACCTAAAATGATTAATTACTAACCATCACAAACAACACAACAACTTTTTTCGTTAAAATAGATCTTTGGATTATTTCGGATATAAACGAAGACTGAGATGTAATCGCGACGGTTAAAATTTTCTCCACAGATCAAAGAAGATCAAGGCGACTGGCTTGGCTTTACTTTTCATATCTCGGAGCGAAAAGTTTTTCCTCGACATACACAGATTGTGTTTCCTGAGATAAAAAAAAATCTGGAATGCAGTTTCAAACTTGTTTTGTTTCGTTAGACTCTAATATCTAACGCAAACTAAGCAACTGTTAAAATACAATGACCTCTCTGAATTGATCAGACAAAAGAATAAAGAATGCGAAGCATACAATATCTGTCATCCAATTGTCAATGTCCGGTGAAATTTAATTTACTTTTTATCATGGATCGTCTCAGATTTATGAAACAGCTTCCTGGCCCGATATGATTTTGTACCAGCTGTGATTAATAAAGTGACTCGTCACCCAGGATAGGAAATGAGCGGTCTATCCATTTTCCGATGGATCTCAATGTAGTCATGCATCGCAATTTTTTATCCTTCGATGTTTTTTCGATAACTTATCACATTAGTATGGCGGAGATCAGAGATATCATTTAACGTGACACCCTGGAGTGCTGGCAACGATGAATTTATTGAAAAACTTTTTTTTTGGTCTCGTATTATTGTACTAACAAAAGCGATGCGGGAGATACCGTTCTATGGGAGTGTACCCCGCCTATCTGTGACTTGCTTGTCGTAATCTCGCAATTCTCTCATCGTATATAACAGGAAAAGCACTGGTTTAGAGATTACACACGAACAACGGTCTGACAAGAGATCACATCGCTAGATTCATCGGAGCTCCTATATACCGTATAAGTCCAAAGACAGCCGACCAAACTTTGGTGATAACGGTGAGTGTGTGATTATCACATTTTTTTTTCTTCCTCGTTTTCTCTAACACCGTACTATCGATCAAGTCAAGACAAGCTATCATCTCTACAAATAGTGCAAATCGAATTTTGGCCGACCAGTATATTACGTTTGGGGAATAGATATTGGAAGCTAATTCATCAATTTTCAATTTCCTACTTGACAAATCAACGTTTGAAAATTGATTCCAACTTTTTTACTGCGTTTACAGAAACTTGGTAAGTTGGAATACTTGTACGACATTACATAAACTTTTTCCCCCCATTAACTAGATTGGTCTTCGATTTTGTTAGCCGATTAAAGTCACTTAAACTCCAAACTTACAAATACTGTTCTTTTTTTACAGTTAAAAAACCGTTTCTTTAATTTAGGTATGTAAGATAAGTAATTAAAATGGGAGGGAAACAATTCTGAGAATTTTCCAACTCGTTTTGTTTATCTGATTGAAAACGCGCGTCTCGAATACATGTGTTGTAAGGAGTTGGGGAAAAGTTGGAACAGCGTTCGATGTGTAGAAGCAACTAGACATTCAAGTTCAGATTGTACAATACTATCGACTTACCTGTACAGACTTCATTCACATTTACTCTGACAAGTTGTTATTTCCCTTGCTACCAGAGGCTTTGAAAATAAATTGTCTTTTTTTCCATTTAATAAATAATGAATTCTTCTGGATGATGACTTGGAAATTGAAGCTTAAAACGTCGAGAATAAATATTTTTATTGTTCGGGGAGTGCGGTGGGTGATCAATTACTCTACAACAGCAGAGTGGACAAGTTTGACAGGGGATTTAAAGAGATTTGAAAAATAAATAAATTCCTTGTGCCTTTTTGTCTCTTTGAGAATATTCGTCTCCGTAGAGTCTAACACACTAAGACCTCAGCATATGTATGGACATTTTTAAAGGTCTCTCTACACACCCGACTGGTTTTTACTGTCGACGCGGGGATAGTTTTTCTTTTTAATAGTGGCTTTTAAGACGTGTCTCTAACCAACTATAATATAAACGGTGATGAATGGAGGTTTCTGGAGAAAAGCGCATCGATCTTGACTTATCTCCCAATTGTTGTCAATTTCAAAGTGATGATGTTCTTTTCAATATTGAAATTTACATTTTGTTAATCCAATTTCCTGAACTTTTTTTTTGGTGTGTGGATTGTTCCAATCTCTTTTGGGGTTGTTTCCAATTGGTTTTTATAGAGAGTTTAACATTATAAACGTGCTACTATAAACACTGTATGATGTTGAGTTATAAAACGAGAGATTTTTTATGCAATGGTGTGATGACTAGCAAAGCGAGTTTGGCACTAATTATCCCTATTCGTTTTTTGTTGACTGATCACAAGGAGTGCTTTATATGATCCCCAGAGTGATTTTGCGACAGAAGCCATTTGACTAGGCTCCAGCAACAACGGGCCAATTCCCTGGTGCCCCTGTTTCTACCGATGCTCAATTTCGTTTCTCATATGTAGCGCTTCTGTTGCATGTGAACTGGGATGGCTTTTAACTGAATTTCCATGATTGGGAGTCTAGACAGTGTAGTTTTATATAAATTGCAACTGGAAATCCAACGTTATCAGCACAAATCTGAGAGCCGCGACCATCAGAATGAACCCGAGTTGATGCCCACTTCTCGTAGTCAGGACCGCTCATGCATCCATAATGCAGTCTTAACAGGAGGATCGCCTAATACCTTACTAAATGCAATAGAGCACTGTGTTTCTGTCTTCGCGATCGCCCTGGCCCGTTTTATTCGTTCCGAACATCCGATCGTCTTATATTTCAATCTAACGGTAATTTTTCTCACCTTGCGTGGAGAACTTCTCCGATTATCGCTTGCCCCGCGCCCCATAGCCGGCAGCAATCAGAGACGAAGCGAGGCAGATGCAGCCCGCGACAACCGAACAAATTACTCTCCGATAACAATAAATCACTGCCCTGTGCCGGCTTCACTCCACTGAGCTCACTTCTGCCTGTTTTGCAATCAACGGTAATTAGAGCTTATTTGGCCAAGCTTAATATGATCAGCCTTGTTATAGCATTTGAAAGATTCTTCCCTGAGCATTGTATAGTCAAATCAGTGGATTTACCGTCACGGCCCACTTTTTAGGTACCAAACATCCCCTTGCCAATAAAACTGCTCTGGGCAAGCAACTCTTTATTGCCAAAGTAAAAGCGATGAGTCCCAAGCCAGAACACGATCTGTCTTCCTCCCTGACACCAGTGATGCGTGGACGAGGCGGCTTAATCTTTAGCTATAGAATCAGTGCTTGGAAGATGTCACGGAATCGAGTTAATCATTATCTTTTGTTATCACCGTTTTCTTGAATATTTCATATTCCTAGTGTCTGTACTACAATTTTCGCCACTTAATCCCGCATTTAATGAAGTAATCGGTCTTATCCCACACCTGTATAAACTTGAGTGCACTCACACTTCTACAGCTTGCCTTCTCCAAAACTGACAAATGTCAAACTTAAAAAGATACATGCGATTAAGCTCAAATACTAACCCTCCCAAAAAAAAAACGATCCTTATTTTGACGGATACCTAACCGAAAGGACGTGATTTCCCATAGCTTCGGGAAACACTTGTTATCTCTTCGTTGGAATAGTTGATTATCCAGCATCGATGTATCTACAAATTTGCGATAACGCCAATTCATTTATAATTTACTAAGCAGTGTTATTCGTCTTCCATATGTATGGTCTGGCTTTTTACGCAGTCCTCCCCCACTTTTACGCAAAACGTCAAGGGTTTGAAATATTTTCGCGCGGAAAGCGTGTAACATTCTTTCAATAATTTTAAAGGTAGCTTAATTTTTTATTTCCCCCATTACAATTCACATGAGAGAGCTGTGGATGAAAAAGCGCGACGAACCTAAAGTACATTCAATTTTCGTATTTGTTTTCTGTATGTAAATATTTGGAGTAGAGGGGTACATTTTCGACCCCGTGTCTCCAGCTCCGACTCGAACACGGCTTAGACATTACGAATCATTTTCCCATTATACCCATATGTCGTAGTCCGTCTGCCCCATATGCCGTCCTTTCTTGGCATTGCTGAATAATTCACGACAGTATACAAGAGTTAGTGTGTTTTGAAAATGATTTTTTTTTCTGTTGGCATTTCTTGACTAAATTTAGCTACGGTAATGTTTTGTTAGATATCATTGCGAAAAAGGTTGACTTCGTCGGAGACATTTCTCACGAAGCGTAACTGAAAGTGTGAAGAACGTGTCGCTCGCACCGCACCAAATGAGCCAGTCAACTCAAACTTCGCATGAGTCATCGAGTGAGTAGCGGCTAAAATCGAACTTTGGCGCAAAAACGGGCGTCTAGAAAGCGAGAAAGTATCGAGGAAGAACAAATGTGTCCCATTTCTCAGACGAAACGTACAACAGCTCGAATAATTAGTGTGTCCAAAAACTATTAACTCACTTTACTCATCAGATTTCAACGTGTATTGGTAGTGTAGTCATTTGGCAAATTACACGGCCTATATGCCGACTGTTCCTTTGTAAATGTAACAAGCCATACAAAAGCGATTTTTCTCGTAATTTACCGGTCAGATGTATACCACAAAGGCTTCGCAAAGCTGTCTCCAAATTTGGAGCTATTTGCAACTAGCGCTTGTCAGGCCTTGAATGACACGTAAAAGGAAGTCCATAAAGCCCAAACGAAATAGGCCAATTTTCTTCTCCGAACAGCAGCTGTGCTTTTCGTTTTTTTGCTGCCTCACACAGTTCTTGCACGTTGTTGATTTTTTTTGCCGTATTTCTCGTTGGATCCATAACATTGTCGAATGCAGTGTACAAGAAAGAAGCGCATCACTTTGAATGGACACTGATCTGATTTTTTTAAAACTATTGTATTTTTTACCTAAAGCGTGAGACATTGCCTCAGAGCAAACGTTGGTATAATTCTCCCCCACGACTAGAAGAACAGTAGATCTGACAGTTTACACTGTCGGCAAAGAGCTCCAAATAATCAACTGGAGAAAGACTACCTTGATCTGACAGTTCGCGGACCAGTGTTTCTTGTTCTTTTCGTGAAGTGAATGTGTAACAAACCCTTACCCAACACTTCCAGTGGAGCGATGCCCTGATCAAGGTGTGAAGTGTATTCGTGTTGATGGTGAAGCCAGATAAGTGTGCCAAAAGTAAATTTAGAAATTAGCTCATCACCATGTGAACTAAACGAGTTGATGAAATCTAAGTCTTTTTTTTTTTTGCTCGAAAGACTCGTCGGTACATTTACTGGATCACACAGTGTATTTTTCTTCCTTCCCTAATGTTTACAGCAAACACTCAATTACAGTCATTACGGAGAATAGTTATTACGCCATCACACGTTGAATTTGGAAAAGTCATCTGTTCGATTTCAAAAGACTTTTTTCCTTCTTCAAACACAACTTCCACTCGCATTATTTTACGGGGAAAAAAGACGAAGCATTAATGGTTTATGAAGTGTAGTCAGAAATGCCATTCACTCTTGAACTTGCAACCTGGGTCGCATGTCATAATGAGTAAATTAACATATTATAATGAGGAGGTGATGGGGTCGCGAGACTGCAACCAACGGTGTTTAGATAGCACTTTCACTGGCTGTGATGTCATTTCTCTTTTATCGCTGGACCTGATCACCATCGGCAGCCAGCACACTCGGAGACAAGAGGGCCAGACCGGAGATAAGAAGCGAGTCGTTGAGGTGAGGTGCTTACAGCGTTTGATAAGCCGAGTTCACTCTTCATAAATTTTTGAAATTGCCCCTCCAGGAACCGAACTGAACCGTTTCAAATGAATGCCTGCGAAGACAAAATGCTCATATATTTCAGAAGTATTTAACATTTCATAAAGTTGTTATCTTTTAATGCCGTTGAGAAATCGAAATTTAATTTTCGAGATTGATAAGTTTTTGTTCGGCTTTACTCCCCTTGTTTTCCCAGGAATATAATCAATTTTAATGTATTGATGTGATTGTTTTGAAACGTGAATTTCAACTAAAATGGGTCGCGAGGGCGGATTTTGGGGGATGAATGACGAGAATAGCTCTCCCAAGGCATTGTCATCACATTTCTTTATTATATGAAAATGCTATTTTGGAGTATTCTACATGGAATTTCGTTCCTATACGTACTACTACAACAACAACAACAGAATAATCGAGCAACATCTTATTTTGCGGCTCTACGAATTTAAATAAACGCTCTCGACCTCTTGAATCAACGTAATATAAAACCCGGATTCTTCGGAATGTGGTTTTTTTTTTAAAAGGAGTCTGATTCGTATTTCTCCTAATAATCACAACCAGGTTACACAACTATTGAAATTAATTCAGTAGGCTTAAATTTACAAAAATTGACACTTGGTGAAAGACAAGGCAATGTGTCCCGTACACTTATAAACAAAGAACGATTCGGAATTAGATTTCAAAAAAAAAATCACAGTCAGTCGCGTTAAATTTTCCAAAACTTATGAATTTATTGTTCATCCGTCTAGGTGACGACATCAGCTAATCAGTTTTGTTTTGCGATCGATTATTTTGATCTTCGTTAAGTTTTAGCTTTTAACTTGTTATACAGGAGCAATTGATATGTGGCGGCTATGGAAATGCCAATCTCCGTATGTGATTTATTCAACGTACGTATAAGGCCCTTATCTTGACCAGTCTTTCCCTGTTGTCTTGTTTTGAAGCAGTGAACGAGAAAATTGGTAACATAATAAAATTTAGAGAAATGGCAATAGATAAGATGTCCACTGAAGATCTCTGCACCACATAATCACAGTTCGGTGATTTCGATTTGCCTGTCAATACACAACGAGCACTTGTACGCTGTGAATCCTTAAGTTTTAACACGGAAATAATTGGAGGAAGGAAATAACGCCACTAACTGAACGGAATGAAACTTATACGGCTATCGCTGTTGACAGTTTCTGCTATGGTGCTCCGAGTACCAAGTATGTCGTGATTTACACCGTAGACGGCGGCAACGTCTGTGCATTGCGCTAGACAGCAGAAGGCAATGCATTTTGGTATTTCACCACGTAGACTTTTTTTTCTTTGTATAGTTCGATGTCAATTGTCAACAAATTCAAGTAGCAATTTTGGGAATCCATATTCACAGAGTGTGTACACTTGCGGTACGTATGCGTATAGAATCCATTTCAAATGAGCATACGTTACGTCAATATTGACACTTTTTCCTCGTAGTGAAATCTCAAGTTTCAGAGAGAAAGATTTGTTATTTTCAATGTGTATTGACACTTAGTATTTTCAGGGACCCGGTCATTTAATTATATTACCTTCATCCTGAGATAGCGTGTGTATTGAAATTATAGAATTGTGGTGATATTAAGTTGACATGCAATGACCCCGATTGTCTCAACCGTGGTTTTATGTTTACATTAAAAAGCTTTCTATTTTATACGATCTGCACTTGTGCACAGGTGATATACGATTTATGCTTCTTAATGGCAAAGACCAAGGCTCTCGTCACCACGTTTCGTCTCGTCTAAAAAGGCTATCACTTCTACTTTTAAAGCGCTGTCTCTTCCTTGATTTGCTTTCAATTTTTACCACTTGAAAAAAGACTGACTTTTTTTTTGCTAATGCTGTGAACAATATATGTTAATTTCTAATTTCTTGATTTTTCATCAAGAAATCTATGATATAGACAATTGCATGTGTCATAACTTTTTTTGTTAACGTTGTGAAATGAACAATATAATTATGTTAATTTCTACTTTCTCGATTTACCATGATACCATGATACAGATAACCTACCATGACATTTTTCCAACTAATATGTGAAATGAACAAGATATGTTAATTTCTACATTCTTCATTTACTACCAAAAGAAAGATTTGATACAAATAGGGTATATTTCCATTCATTTTCGGATTCAATTTCAAACTGATTGACACTGAAATCTACAAAGTTTACGCTCGAATCCAGAACACTGGTCTTTTAAGCATATCTGATATTTGGCTTTCCAAATGAGCTTTCTGTGGAACAAACACACACAAAATGAAGAGGGGAAAAAAGAGAAAAGTTTGACATGTACTAAGTGAGTTATCTTACATGTGAAATGGACAACGATGATAAAAAATATCTCATTAAGTGTCGTGATGACTATTTCATTGGAAGAATCCTAATAGTGCGACACAAGCAGATGACGACCGGGGCCAGACGGCAATCATGTTTTTATGGAAATAAATGGTAGGTATAGTATGAAATACGGTAGTTAAGCGCCTGCACTGCAATCTATCTGAGAGTGGAATGTAAAAGTATGTTAAAATGGAGCATCTCAAGAGACCACACTTGAAATGCTACACACGTTGATCTCTATCTATCCTATGCACCTTTCAAAATTGGTTAAATAGAAGAACAGACAACACTGCGACTGCGCAATGGGTCCCTCTGTTGAGAGCTGTCTGGGCAAATATTGGGGCCGTAAAGATAGGCGTTAGCATCGAAAATTAAATTTACACCTTATCTTGTCAGCCGCCGCCTTCATATACTCACTTCTAGTGAGAGTGAAACGGTACAAAGTTGTGCAAAAAAAAAAACCCGATCACTGTATAAAGTCGGGTAAATTCGAAATCGCGCCCCAGGCATATTTCCCAAGTCTATCCTCAACACGAGGTATAAAAGCAATGAAATATAATTGAATTGGATCATTAATTTATTCAAGGGGGAATATCTCTCGGTTGGAGGTAGAAAGCCTCTCTTTTACTACATAAAGAAAGCAAAGATCGGTCTTTAAACTGATATCCCACATTGAACAGTGATAAAGAAACAGGAAATAAAATAAAAGGAAGTCTTTACCTCCCCGTTGATACAGATAATGTGTATTTTCTTTTGAACATGACAATAGTCACGCGTGTGTCGAATCCCCCCACGTCGTTCTCCACGCATTCAGCTGATGATACATTTGGTACTTTCATTTGTATCTAAATCAATTCTGCATTTTTCAGGGCTTTAAATAAAAAGAATCAACAACAAAACAAAAAACAGATGAAGGTTTGAGATCGAGACCAACATGAAGCCCTTGTCTCACACTTCTAATTCATGGAGTACAGCGTTCAATTGAGACAGAACAATGCCGTCGTCATATTGTTATAAGCTACCCCCATGTGTGTCTCTCTACGTGTAGATTGTTTTGTTTTTTATTTCTTTTTAAATAAAAAGATTACCTTAACAAATGTGTTCTGTGCGAGGGAAAACAAAACATGTTTGTCTGGTTTCACGTGCACGTCACTGGTGTGCGCTGATGTACCCTTGCATAGTTCCTATCTTGTCTCCTGTATACGCCTTCGGAGCTGTTCAAATGAAAGATGTGAGAGATTTTTATCATGATTTTGCAGTTGTAGCTATCATTGCATGCCTCGGAGTCGACAACTAAAAGAGAAAGAGAGAGAGGGATAGCTAGTCATAATTCAAACACCGTATCTGAGTCTAGAGCTTGATTAAGCTTTACTTACGAGATGTCCACAGATCAATTGACAAATATTGGGAGTAATTACCCTAATTCGAATTGAAATGGAACATTTGGAGGTGGAAAATTGTAATGAACAACTAAAACTGTCAGATGTTATTTAAAACCCTTCGAAATTAAGATGTTAACATTGTAAGGGACATGATTTACGTTCATTGGAGAAGATGCTTGTTCAACAAGGGAACATCGAGGTGATTTATTGCAATGTTTCTCTTCCAAGACTTCTATCGACGTAATTGTCGTGAATATAGGGTCAACGCTAAAATAATTGCCAAAAGTTGATATGATGTAGATTTATTCTCTCGTTAGTTATAATCTTAAATTGGGAGATGGCTCTGTGTGTAGATATTAATAACCGATGAGACTTGACGGGATGATCCGAATCTGGAACGATGTGTTAATTCGACAATGTTGCCATACTTCATAATAATATTATTATATCTCTTTTTCAAGCATCGTAGCTCAGCCGTGTCGTATTTCAACACACTCCGCTTGTAATTAAACTTATTTCCCCAATGGTCACCCCACCACAGTCATGCATGGGACTATCATCAATGCGGACACACACCCAAACCACAAGTGTATCTTTGATGAGTGACTTTTGTTATCCGAACTGACTTTAATCTGGAATTTGCCAAATATTATCTGTCCTAACTGCGCTTAGTTCTCTTTTATCAACCCAACCTAAAGATACAGCCTTGGTTAGGTAGGTAGGTACCATGTACCACTTGTTTCATTTTGAATCCCCCTCCCCCCCAAAAAAAAACAAAAAAAAACCCCAGATACGATGGAAGTCTATACTTCCGCTCACATACGGTCTTCAAAGCTCAACCTCCTCTTCGAACTGATTAAGTGGATAAAACATCTATCGATGACAAAGCTTGCTATCACAATAGTAAGATAAATGCAATCATTAGACGCACATCACCTTTTACGCCTGCCTGTGATGTCATTTCTGAGATTACAATAAAATATTTGTTGTTCCTAACCTAAAAATGAGTTTTAAAGTCTGCTTCAACTGTTAGTTTTAGCCGGATAATAATCTATACGTAGATGCGTTTAAGGAAATATTCGGATTCTTTAGCTGTTAAAACAATAGTCAACAGTCGAATTGCCTATAGGGTATATTGCAACAGATTAATGTGTGCCACATCAAATAAAATCACTCATTTGTCGTGGCCGTCATAGTTGATCAATTCGCAAGATTAGAAACACATAGGGAAGACATCCGCGTACAGGCCGCCAAATGGGAGCATAGTAAAACTTGGAAACCATGGCAACCAGGCGTCAGAGCCATCATTAAGGGATCCTATACGAGTAATTGGAGTTGTTAAACCCATCCTGTTTATTTCAATACCCGCGTCTCCGGTCACCAAGGCAATGATGAAAACTGAGGAACTTTGAATAAGGGGGTTGAGATCGCTGTTTTGAAAGCTGCAACAAGAACGGGATAAAAAGTGATGTCCCACATGCACCAACAAATGTGCATTACTCAAACTTTGCACGTAGCTGAGAGATTTATCACTTCTAGACGTCCATATACTTTCCTATTAATTAATCGACCTAAATGTAGCTTATTGATTTATGGATACCGCAGAAGAGGACGGTGATCCATCAAACACCACTGGGGTGTCAGTATCTTACTCACTGCCACAGATATACAATTATCCCTAGATAGGACCCTAAAAGTCATTGGGGGGCTGTAGTCTGCTCATAAAGCCAACAAAAACTTATAAGAGATGTCAGATAGCTAAACTTGGGCATCAGTTATACGAGTGTTTACTTGAAATTCTTTTTTTATCCGGGCTGGATTAAGCCAGCAAATGCAAGGAAACGATTTGTTGGTGATGATGATAGTGATAATTATTGGCAATTAATCTTCAGGTTTTATGAGCCGATCCCGGATAGTCCCCTAGATATTATTCTCTGCTTTGCGGTGCGATTTTATTAAGCATACGATTATTTTCAATTTCATCCTGAATCTTCTAAGTTTGAGGATGATCTGGAGTTTACCCTTGGGCAATTGCGTTATCTTAGTCGTCACGGTGAAAAGCTTGATTGCTTATGCGATTGACAAGACAGTTACACTAATTTGACATTAAATAGACATATCCCTGTGTTAACCTAGGCGATGCCCTCGAATTATTACTCATGTATTAATTCCAATGACCTTCTGATAACAAGTTACTTAACAGGTAAATGTAAACTTTGCTGTAAGTATGGCAAGACCGAAATATTGATCTTTTTTAACGACGAAACGCTCATTTTTTTCGCTTGTTCTACCTTTAATGGATTGTTCCCCTTTTTAGTAATTGCTAGAATATTGGTTAGTTGGTTGGTTGGTTGGTTGGTTGGTCAGTCGATCGATCGATCGAGTGAGTGAGTGAGTGAGTGAGTGAGTGAGTGAGTGAGTGAGTGAGTGAGTGAGTGAGTGAGTGAGTGAGTGAGTGAGTGAGTGAGTGAGTGAGTGAGTGTGAGCGAGCGAGCGAGCGATAGATCGATCAATTCATTCATTCATTCATTCATTCATTCATTCATTCATTCACCCTTAGATCAATCAATTGATCATGATCGGTCGACTCTTTATTGTTGGTGAGTAGGTTTGTTGTTGATTGATTGATTGATTGATTGATTGATTGATTGATTGATTGATTGATTGATTGATTGATTGATTGATTGATTGATTGATTGATTGATTGATTAAATCATTCATTCATTCATTCATTCATTCATTCATTGCCGAAACTAAAATGCTGTTTCCAAAATTACACATTCTTGATTCCACTTTCAGCGAAAGTTCACCGAAAACTTTGACCAGAGACATTTCTAGATTTATCCTATATCATATCATAATATATTTATTTTATATCATATCATATCATATCATATCATATCATATCATATCATATCATATCATATCATAAACGGATATATGGATTTTCGCTGAAAACAAAATGTTGAACAACACCACATACTCTCAGAAATTGAAGAGCTATTTCCGAAAATCTATCTTGTATCTCGAGTGTTCTCTGATTACCCTTTAAAAGGCGATAAATATGTTGTTATCTCTGGTTTAACGAATTCATGGCGTGAGAAGTCTCACTCTTTTAATGAAGATTGATTCGTGTTAATTAATTAGTTTGACAATTAATTACGCGTAATAAAACTGCTTAAAAGTATTCAAAACATAGCATAGTTTAATTAAACCCGTAGAAATGATCAATTGAACAGAACATCAAAAGCATTTGTTATGATTCAGAATATGATAATATTAATATTGCGCCATTATAACTTAATTTCTACGGCCTATAGATAATGATATAATGTTCATTTGATATCTGATATTGATACTGTGCCATTGGGTACATGATTTATTGAGGAATTAACGAAACTATTTATTCTTCTCGCCATTATATTTATGCTCAGATGTAGCTCTACTTCGACATTTAACAACCGAAATGGAACAACTCGAAGTTTTACGCGACCCGGCCTCAGAAAATGGCATTATTTCCAAAACGTTTATTCGTTGTGTTGCGTTGGGTAGGGTAGGATAGGCATTGCATGGGGACATTCAAACTTGGAACGTCCTTGTCTAGTACACCTGAACCTCAAACATTGTGTATTGGCCATAAAAGAACGATTAATGTCTACGGTGCACTGGTGACTACAAAATATCTGGAGAGAAGTTTCAAATACAAGTTGTCAGTCTTTTTATTTCGCTACACTTTTTTTGAGATCAGGA
Organism: Glandiceps talaboti; assembly: GCF_964340395.1. Classification (NCBI taxonomy): domain Eukaryota; kingdom Metazoa; phylum Hemichordata; class Enteropneusta; family Spengelidae; genus Glandiceps; species Glandiceps talaboti. Next base: position 15,824,192 of record NC_135549.1, read on the forward strand.
GGCGTAAAAAGCTTAAGCAATTTTGAATACCCCCCCCCCCCCCGCCCCAAAGTACCAACAGTTGTGTCGATATCAAATAGCCCAGGTCTAACTATTTTGATGTCAAGATTAGATGTAAAATCTTTCCGGATCAAAATTGACAGAATCGTATTATCACAAGTTTATCGTGATGTTCCCATTCATTGATATGCGATCTAAGTTATTGTGTTTTCGTGGATGAATTATATTTAAGATGATGGTAGGAGTTGTCAATTAATTCTCGTTACCAGTGAGCTTTCTATCATCAACGGTAATCATGATTTATCTACCGTCGTTATTAAAATGTAACGATGAGCTACACCGACGAAGTGTCGACTCTAATATATAGACCCTTTGTCTCAATTAGTCACCGGGTACATCTTCGTAAAAAAAATGAACAAAGGTTGCCGCGTGTATAGTTGAAACAGTCATGCATGCTGAATTGTTGCGTAGGTACGTTAGGACGCCCAGATAACTGTAGCCCCACAATATATAGATGAAACTGAGGGAAGGATCTTTATCTAAACGTGTAAGTATAGATTTCCGATCTTAAAAATCTTTGTAGCATTCTAAACTGTTATTGTGTTGAATATAAGGATTTCATTTTAAGTGGCCTTTTTACATGTAACACAGTTTCTATCTTGTGTATAGATGCCACATCGAGTACGATGCCAACGTCAACTATTGATTCTCTCGGCTTGTTAAGTAAATCGCGAGCAACGTGTTTTCTTCATAAATGTTGTCCTAATTTTCAATTTGCATTTTTTCTGGCTGTTGGTTCTTTGAAGAGCTCCCCGGTGAGTATGCTCCGTCGACATGACCTTTAACTTGAATTCTGGCTTTCAAAATTTTCCGTGTCAAATGATTGATAGTTAGCGTTTTGATCCAAAAACAAAAGGAGTGGGTAGAAAATAGACTCATCCTACATGAACTGTTAGAGGGACATGAAATCGTGATGTAAAGCAACAACATGTGACCCCAGGTTATTGATCTGAATCAAATCTGACTAGTTTTTTTATCCCCTGCCATTACTCAATCTACCACTGTACAAATACAGACTGTCTCTTGCTCTTCGCATGCCCTTTGTGGAAATGACTCCCAGTACGGTCTCCCTAATTCTTGTCTGCAAATACACGAGTATTTGTCACTCGCTGCCACAGAGGAAATGTAAGTATTGACAAAGTCGAAATAAGACCAAGTACACTACTCCAAAATATTCGTCAAATGTGCATTACTTTCGTTTTAACAACTAAAAACTTGTAGACAAACCTAAAAGTCTGCCATTACTTTAGTGGATCACGTCTGGTAAACAAAAAGCAATTCCAAATGTAGGGATTGTTTTCAAAGGGTATAAATTTTGATTATAGTCAAATTGTCCCGAGAGATTTTGTGGAAAGTTCGGTATTTAAAAGCATAGTAAAGAAAAGTCTAATGATACTAGCCGAGTATCAACATATTCAGTACGAAAGGATTTTCCCGCCAAAAATAGTTTGAACTGTTTTTTCTTTACACTTTCCCGCCAAAAAAAACAATTTGAACAATTTTTGTTTACAGCTTCCCGCCAAAAACAGTTCGACAATTTTTCTTTTTTCTTCGATTATTTTTAAAATAGAAGGGTGTAGTTTTGGACTGGATTCCTAGAAATAACCGCAACTTATAAAATTACGTCAAAAGTTTGCAAGTTGGCAAAAAACTGTCACAAAAATTCAGAAACCTTTTGCAGTGGCGGTGTTCACATTCCAAACTACATAGAGCCAGACATAATGGTTTCCCTACTGTGTGTATTTTACTATTTGATTGCTTTGCTTGCCAAAACAAGCCTTGGGGTTAAATACATTTGATGCCTATCAAATTTAATATCATGGTAACAGCCGATCTCACAAATAACTCAGTATGTAATATTTATACATTTACAGACCCCAACACTGTTGACTTTCTTCATGCATTTTTCAATTTTCCCAATACAATTACTACTGTAATGGTAATGTGATTGAAGCGCTAGGCAGTTCAATGTGACAGTAATTGCGCTTATACTGTTCCGCAATGTATGCACTATAATTCAGAAACCACCCGTATAGCCGTAAAAGACGGCCAGCATCGATTTTTCATTACAATTATTAAGACAATATTCTTGTAATTATGGGGCTTCTTATCTAGATTAACTATGAACCATAACTGTGTAATATTACATGAATTGAATAATATTTCCTTATTTAACGAGTGGCGGCGAATGAACGATGACAACCGAGATGCGCATGCGCCATTGGTGCCCTCAAGAGACCCATTTGAAAACTTCAATGAGACATCTCGCATGTGTGTGCGAGTACAGCCCGTCTGAATATAAACGATCGATCATTTCATAATCCCTAATACAATATCGGTGGCAATCGCGATAGAAGACAGTTGTGAGTTGTCAGCATAATACTTAGCCGTCTCTATCGTTTTAACATATACTAGTGGTAGCGTGACGTGAGTCATGAACGTAACTTACAACCGTTTAGGGGTTTTTTTAAATGTTAAAAGCTGGTCCATTCATATTATGATTCCTGACTCGTGTTGTGAATATTTGGATGGAAATAGCCATTCATGTTACATGAGATAAAACCCTATCAAATGTATGACACTTTCTTGTCTGTTTCGGGGTTTTTTCGTGAACTTTTTCGGCCTACCTCCAAACATTCCAAAACTTTTGATTTCCTCAGTCAGTTTCCTCATAAAAGCATGAAAACTTTTTTTTTCATCTATGCCTGGCTCTTCTTCTTTTGCTGTAAAATAGATAGGAGGGGATTATACATTTATGGAAATTTTAATGTTATGGGTATCGAATATTCAGTAGACGTTATATTGCTCGTTATCAAGCAATTTTTTGCCATTTCCTCGTTTCTGTAATTCGACAAACGTGTGTCTTATTGTGTTGGACGATGAAATCGGAGAAATCGACGTGAAATCGGCATGCAAATCTAACATTACATTGTGTAATTTGATATGCATGCTTCAGTGACTTTTTCACCACTGACATGTGTATGTCGTAATATAAAACACTGCCATGCCTTTCCTTATCTTGGTTTCCGCGACAAACTCAAGCATAAAACCGGACAAAATGCAAAGAAAAGAACAAAGATACATATCTGTGCGTAGAAATCAATTGCGGTATGCCAATGTGTTCACAAATTGTTGTGATGTGGTGTTCAGGACTCCGAGACGATCAGAACGGGAACTATTCTTCCAGAGTTTAGTTCAGTTTAGCGTCTCTCAAATCTACCATGAAAAGCACTTTGTAGGTTTTACGTAAGTAATAAATGTTGATGTGACAAGCGGATATCCTAGTTGTCCCTTTTAGCTTATGCACGATTTGGCAAATGTGTATTATACAGTTGAAGAAGGAACCGCAGTCGCATTTTATTGGGTAATATCACCCTTTAATTTAGGGCACAGTACTTTTCTTTTGTTAGCATGATCAATTTCATATTTATTCATATATTTTGTAAACTGAAAAAAACAACAGTCCGTGCTGTTGTGATCGTTATATTATAAAACTTCTACAGCGGTTTACACCAAAGGGTAGTTAAGAAAAGTGTTCAACCACCCGATGTGTTGGTTTCTGATTTTAGGTACGGGTAGTACACTGAACAACTGAAAGACCCGGCGAGTGAAAAGATAATAAGCGATGAAATAATATCACATCACATGCAGCAGTTGTAAAACCTGTCTGATAATAGATCATAAAACTTGTGCGGAAAACTGCGACCCACGTCCAACCGAGTGATTTGGTCTGTGTTAGTGTGCGCTTTGCTTACAGATATAAACCACGGCTTGAAACGAAATGAAAGAACCGGCTAAGAAACACGTGTTCACCATTATCGCTTGCAAAGAGTTCTCCAATTTATATATGCCACCACCGGTGTTGTCATTAAACAAAAGAACACAATGGAACAAATATTGCATTGGAAATGAAAAATAAGGCATCCAAAATTTCCTTTAGTTGCACATAGGGGCAACTAAGGTCATTCTTGTCGAGTGCACGTGGTAAAGAAAATATCAAAATATTATCAAGTTTGGAGGTATACAGTTGAAACGTGATTTGCTATGGAGTATACCAGATTGCATACTTTAGAAAGTCACATACTATCAATTTGTAATGAACACAGAGGTCAACTTCAAGTTAATAAATGTTTGTTTTCAAAAATATTTTGGCTTCACGTTAGGCTAAATTGTTACAAGGATCGAACAAAGCCTCCTTGTGCTTTTCCTTTTTACCAAAAAAAATATTACTATCAGTAATAGTACCGATGAAATACGAACATTTACGAAATACAGCTTGAAATGTAATTGTAAAGTTTGTCATGACCCCTCATATGTTCGTACACTTGTTTGCTGCGACCTTTTCTGGTTATTTAAGAACAAAATAGTACCGATGTACGCGCGCACATGTACCTTCAGCCTCAGGTTTCTTTTAAACTGAGCCGGCGGCCGGCGGCACCATTTACCGTTTTGCTTCTGTTCTTGATTATGTGTGTTCAAAAAGTAAGTGGAATATTAAATGTGTTTAAGAGTATTTCTGCAACTCATAATGAAATTTCTTTCGCTTTTTTCTCCTTGTTTTTGCGTGTTCAGGAGTGTTTTGAAGTGGAAAATTGGGGGTCTACCGGCAATGAATGCCGGCTAGTTGATAGTACTTGTTCAACATATGCATGCATAACTCAGACTGGAATCGGTGTTGTGTGATTATTGTTTGTTAGAAGTGACTGGGCTTGATTAAATCGAGGCACCTGCTGCGGTGCACTGTCATGCAAATAAGCTAGACACGTGTGACAGCCTATGAAAAAGTCATAGACACATCCTTCTTCGCTTGTGTCTACTACATGGAACAGCGCTGTCGATTTCTATGTGATTGATGATATTCGTTTCGTTTAGCGATCCTGTTTAGTACCGTCATAAAAGTTAAAAGTAACCCTCAAACTTTCCCTTCAGTACTTTTTTTTGTGTGGAGACACGCAAAAAGAAAATGCGAAAGGCGTTTTCGTTTTCCCAAAGTTTTTTCTTTTCTTTTCTTTTTTTTGTTACGCGCTTAATATGAAACCACTTTAAAAAAAAAAGTTTGAGCGCTCTGTTCAGGGAGGCGTTAACAGGGTTGGTAAACAATACACATTGTCATATAACTACGTTAAACTGAAATATTGAATTATCCTACCAATGACTGTCATTCAGTTTCAGAAATCGAATGAGTAGCAGGCAACAAAACCAAGAAGTATGGTTAATACGAAGGAAGCCTGAAGGCAGTCAGACAACAATGAAGTACGCCTGCCTGGTTTTCACTATCTCCAAGTCCGCTGTTCGCAAAATTTTGACCCCGAATAATTGCTCGCTTCTGTGTGTATTATTACAAAGTTATAAATATATTCAAATACGTTTCAACACCGGTAGTTCTCCATAATGCAAACGCTGATGGAGCATACTGGTATATGCCAACTCACGATCGGGTGGCTGGTGGCTTACATTTGAAAGACTGACACCCGGTTTGTGGTCAGTGGATATCGTGCGCTCTGTTATTACTCCCGGTATATATAGCTTAGATTGTCCGGGTTATTGTCAGTAGTGAGTGTACGGATACAAGGCGACATTTTTGTGTGCAAATGCAAAAATGAAAATGGTTGACTATATTCACACTGACTTAATTTGGTTGGGGGAAATATATTTTTGAGCATAATTGTTCACCTTTCGCGGATTTTACTAGACTGGGTTCATTTGTGTTGCCAAGTGTTAACTAACTAACGTGGAAAATATATTTTTTTTTAAAGTTTTAAAAAACACCCCACATATAACTTCCAACTATCATTTTGACCCGAAGAAAGTAGAGAAACCGTGAGAAGATATGTCACACCACAGTATAAGGAGGTTGAAGTTTCCATATTTGTTTTTTTTCAACGTAAGGAAATTAGACAACTCAACTTAAAAACAAAATGAGTTTCTTTTATTATATTTGTTTATAATGTCTTATCTTATCTTAGTTTGCATTGTTTCACCGCTGTGTTTGTCGTTGTTAGTTGTTTGTAAACACGCGCATTGTCATATTCGAATTGATAAGCAGACGGCATGCTATGAATAGGAAGTGGATGGAGAGGAGGAGGGGAGGCGAGGGGAGGGGGAGGGATGAGATCTGATGACTCCAAGATGTCAACATGCGGGTGGAGAAGGATGAGTGTATCATCATCTCTCACCACAATATATTTTGTTATTTTAAGCTGTCTATTTCACTCCGTCAGTCGAAATGTATGATCTCACCATTGATTGTGTCATTGTAAACTGTGTAGTTCACACCTGAAATAGACACACAAAAATGTCTCCTTCAAGAGGACATAGTCAAAGTGTGTCATCTCATCATAGATTTTTTCATTGCAAAGTGTGTCTATTTCACACGTGAAATAGACATGAAATGAAATCTACAAGCGGAAACGGTCAGTCTAAGTAGATACAGATTGTGTCACTGTATAAACTGTGTCTATTTCACTCGGTCAGTCTAAGTCTATCATCTCACAATAAATTTTGTCATTGCAAACTGTGTCTATTTCGCACGTGAAAAAGACATGAAATGTAATCTACAAGAGGACACGGTAAGTCTGTTATTAAGTGCAATTGAATTGACATCGCAAGGACATCTTCTATCTTGAGTCCAATTCCCGAGGCAACCGATTACGTCGAAAGATCCCTGGTATCGTCATTAGTTTCACTCCCATTGTGGACGGAGACGGGGACTATGTACGGTATGCTAATTTGATTGTAGCTGCAGGGATGGTCTTTTTCATTGTCCAATCAACAAGAAAGGTGTAAGAAATTCAATTTCTGTTAAGTTATGTGATTGTTAGATAAAGAAGAAATTCAACCAGATATAGCAATGTTGCATATGTGCGTGCACAAACGTTTAACGTCAACAACTTGAATTTTGCCCTTTCTTATCGACTGTACCTCTCTGCCTGCCGCCCGTCCTTTGCGCATTCAACCTGCGAACCATTAGATCATTAGCCTTTCTTTGGATTCACCATGCATTGTATATGTATGTATATATATATATATATATATATATATATATATATATATATATATATATATATATATATATATATATATATATATATATATATATATATATATATATATGGTATTGAAGCTATTCCCGATCATATTTAAGCCATGACTTATCATATATTCATATATATATATATATATATAAGTAGAAGAAAACATCTTCAACTGAGTATGTGGCTATATTAAAAAGGTTTTTTTACTGTCTCAGCCTAACGCATGTTGATATAAAGACAAATCGTAAGCGCTTGGAGAATTGCCACACTTTTGGAGTTTGAGAGTGACTACACGGAAAAAGGCTATCGTTGAGGTGTATATTTTATTTGCCGACATGATAAACGAGATATATGAATGGCGAGAAATAACTTTTAGGAATGTATCGTGACTCAGGAGAAGGCTGAAAGTTGTTACTATAGCAACTCAGTCACACTTTAAGTTTGGACACGCTTGGTTGGTATATCTTATCTATCAAGTGCACTTAATCGTATGTGGTGATAGATGTCAACTGACTCTCTTCACTGTAACACCAACAACATAGTCACAAAACGATACGACGAGTTGTCTTCCTCGTCGTCATCCCTTACCGAACCCCATTGGAGAAATTGAACAACGAACGCGTCCATCATGACGATGATGATGATGGTAATGGTGGTGGTGGTGGTGGTGGTGGTGGTGGTGGTGGTGGTGGTGGTGGTGGTGGTGGCCAGGTGATCTGTATTTATAGTTAGAGACTCTGCTAAATACTATATCCGGTCAACACAGAGAACTGTATATTGTGTTGTTGTTTTTTTCTCAAACATTTTGGTTGTGATGAAAAGTTGCATATTTAGGAAATGTTCACGAGGCCTGTATCAGATATTGTTACTGTGTAGACCCTGGAGTGAACGTCCGCTCCAAGATCAGTGCTAATTGTCTTCGAAAAAGTTCAACAGTCGGTAGTACAAAGTTCTTCAGTATAAGGTATACATGCAGGACGAATTAAACAACGTTCATGTACAGGTATATGTATGTATGTATGTATGTATGTATGTATGTATGTATGTATGTATGTATGTATGTATGTATGTATGTATGTATGATTACTGTATTTTACATGAGTTGTTTTGGTAGTTGGAGGGGGTTGTAAATAGTGAGGTCTGCATTAAGTTCAGGTCCTCTTGTTTCACACGGCACCTGCTTGTCACGGTCATCCTGGCTTGTGTTATTGACGTGACTAGCTAGCTTTCATCAATTTCATGTCAGCCTCAGCTACTGAGATCAATTCTTAGCTCACTCACTGCAAACATCGCATAAAGCTATCCCTTTTTGTGCTAATGAAATCAGTGTTCTTTCTGACAAACAGGTTCCTCTGCAAAAATTAAGTCTAATATGTGTAGAAAAAGTTACTTTTGAGAGATTTCAGTAACTTTTCATTTCAAAAGTTTATGTAACGAAGACTTACATTGGAAATCCTACCCGAAAAAAAGACTATCTTTGACTGACTTTTTTTCTTCCATCTTTCTCCTCTCCACCAATTGTCTTTTTTTCAGTCATCACAACCTCTGCCAATTTGTCGTGAAAGATGCACACGCCAACCAAAAAACGAGATGTAATACTTGTGAATAATAACAACTTACAAACACATGTAAATTGACCAATGATATGTTTTGAGGCATGCTTTGTCTACTGCCTCGAAGAGTATATAAAGCCCACCGATGCGCTACTCGTGTCTCACTTGGGCTCTCCTTCTCATTATTATGCAGAACCGACCTGTGAGGGCCACGCGTCGACATAAAAGCCTCGCCCACTGTAACCACACACGAGAGATAGAGAGTGGGAGACGGAGCCAACTTGTGAATCCGGAAGATAAGAGCGGGCCTGCATTACTACCTTTTGGACGCCGTTTGCCAAGAAATTCAACTCACTAGGCGGTAAGTTTTTCTGTCTTCTATTCAATAGCAAACTAATACCATTGAAAGTAAACTCCAAAAGAGCGCGAAATTCGTAGTTTATACAATTAACCCTATCGCGCTCCCCATACTATCAAACATATCTTCTATTCATAAATTATTGCAACAAAGTTGATACCTTTGAATGTAACTAGAGGTAGCGTTTGAGATTTTTATACGTTTCCCAAACTAATTGGGGATAAAACTCAACGCATAATATTAAAGCGATATTAGAATTTGGCGTTTGTTGTGAAAGTGGTCCGAGTGGTTGAACATCAGATAAGATGATCTTCATTGTTTATTCCTAGCTAGTATAGTATGCCCGAGGAAAGTCTAATTTTACAATAATAGTTAGAACAACATAATTTTTAGAGTTGACCACTTTTGTTACAATTTTTTTCAAAATCATTGTGCAATTTACAACTTTTGGTCATTCCAACGTGTTGCCTGATAAATTCCCAGTCGCAAAGTCTGTTATTTTACTTACTTCCCCCATGGTGTCAACGAAAACCGCAAACAGATAAGGTGCTGTGGATGTGGTCCGATTACATTAATTTGTCGACTGCTGCCTCAAGTTGTTTTAAGTTTTTGGTGGTGTTGATGGTGGTTGATGTTGTTTGTTTGTTTGTTTGTTTGTTTGTTTGTTTGTTTGTTTATTTGGTTTTTTCTTTCCTTTGTTATGAAGATACACTTTGCTTTTGAAATTGATGTAGAGTGAAATTAATGAATTTGCCTTGAGTCACATTTACCTGTTGTGTTTGCGCTTAATTTGATATATGTCGATTTTCCGAATTATGTTGCATGTTTTTTTAATAGTGATGTAACAGTTACGACCTTCATTGCTCAAAACGGAAAGCAAAAAAAAAAATATTTGCCTTGAAACTGTTACCGGGAGCAATTATGATATGGTTAAATATTTTGTGCTATTTCACTCGCAGTGACTATTGTATTTGACGCGTCTTTGGGCAATGCATCCTTTTGGCAGCGTGCACCTCCGAGTGGTGACAAGTGATGAAGCGAATGCCGAAATAAATGAACATAACGCTGTCCATTTGAAAAATAAACAAACAACGCATAGGGCAAGAAATACACATACACACGTCGTGAAGCTTTCCAGACAGGTCAACGAAATTTATTGTTATTGTTCTTTATCATGAACTGTAAACAACAGTTGTGGATTTATAAAAAGAGGGTGGCTGAGTGCTTCAATATCCAAGGTTTATATCATTAGTATTCATAAATAATAGAAAACAACTTTCACGCCGACTTGTCATGCCTTTGATATACACATTAGAACGAATTCCCCTTTCATTCGCATTTCTAGTCAAACAATTCTCATGACAACGAATTTTTTTTAAATGTGGTGAAATGAACTCATTGGCAATAAAAGCGTGAAATTGAATTAATATTTTAAAAGGCGTAACGATGCTCCATTGCTCAATACCTGCTATTCAGTATTTTCCGAATGTTTTCGTTTCACGTTTACGATTTTCGTTTTTGATGGTGTATATGTGGTGTGTTCTTCAACGCACAACCTACCGCCTTTTCGTCTACTTGTTTCTTTGGTTTAGCACACTCGAAGTAGGTTATGTGGAAAATTGTCGCCATATAATAGTGACTTCTACTCTGTTTTAATGCTTAAGCGTACCTGTCATTAGTGAAATCATCGGATTAGCAGTTGAAATATGGTGGTGAGTTGACGAGAGAGAGAGAGAGAGAGAGAGAGAGAGAGAGAGAGAGAGAGAGAGAGAGAGAGAGAGAGAGAGAGAGAGTATGTGTGTATGTGTGAGACAGTGTGTGTCTGTGTGACAGACAGACAGACAGACAGACAGACACACAGACACACAGACAGACACACAGACAAAGACACAGAGATAGACAGGGGCACAGAGATGTTCATGCAACGTTTGGAAAAACGAGTATTTCGGATATCTTTATTTAATTGGCCTCACAATAAGGGGAAACAAAAGCAACAAATTCAACCTCTTTTTAAATTGTCTTCATTCAATGTATTAAAACAGAAAAATGTTTGCCAACCCGAAACATTGACGAGCTACACATACCAGTACCAGAAATCAGCCATAAAGTGGCAATATAATTTGTCATCTAGATATCACTTATACCTAAGGGATCAAAATATTTGTAAACAAGTGTCGCTGTTTTAATGCACTTTAGAGACACACAGACAATGTTATAAGCCTCCATTACACTTACGCCAACCCCCCCCCCCCCTACTTTTTTTCTTTTTATCTAACATCACTTCTCCACTTTTAAACTTTCGGCCTATATTTCTAGATTAAATTGTAATGCTTTCTGTGGATGAAATTCTCCGAGGAATAAGGTATAGCTTAGTATAAATTGAAGCTCACTTTCTACGTATTGTCTCATTTTCCATTGATCAGACAAATTGAATGGCTTTCGCGGAAGTCTTCAAATGATCCGCTGAACATGTTTGTTGGCTCATTTCTTCCCAGTCCCTTTCTTTCCGCATCAACATTATTTGCGTAGCGGACCCAACATTGGAGCCCTTAAATGTGCGCACCGTACTGTTTTTTATTTAAAGTGACAATACAACAAAGAAATATTTTATACCAGGCAATTAGCAAACAGAAAAGTCAGGGCTACACCGACGATGGATGCACCTGCAGAGTTTGCAATTCAGTGAAGAAGTGAAAATATACTTTGACGCGAAGCAATTATATTGCCGCCTAAGAACAACCGCTTCTACTACAAACGGTATACAGTATATAGCATTATAGTACGTTGGAGACTGAACTTTGTTAGCTTTTTTTTAGCCCGCACTTTGTTAACCATTACGCTGTACTATAGGAAAGCACTGTTCTCTTCTTTATTTTCAACCAGTTCCAAGTGTAACGTGCCTATTAGCTGAGACAAAACACGTGCACCTGCAAATCGGGGTGCGCTGCCATTCCCGGCATAATGCCTCTTTTCGTTGGGTCGGAGAGAACTTCCAAGTCTTTGTGCGGCATACGGGTGCAGAGACTTGCTCCCATTTTCATATTTACGTATCTGCAAATGAGCAACGCTTGCAGCTTGTAAATGTATACTGATTCAAGCCACCATGGCGACTTGATCATGTGCCGAGCAAAGTGTGCGGCAGACCGGAGAGACGGTGTCTGACTCTCTGTCCAGAGGTCTATTTTCTGTTTCAATTGCGAACAATTTGGACTGTGCGTGCTTTTCAAAAGCATGACGCCTTGGGGGAATATAAATAAAGAAAACTATAAAAAAAAAATCAAAATAATTACAGATATAGGAGTCATCAATCATAATCGCATCTTGTCTTATTCAATGTATATTACATCGCGGCAATCTTTCAAGAACTATGCGCACTGGGATCTTCTAAATGTGGAAAACATCTCACTGCCAAACCTTTCTTTCCCAACCACTCTAATCTTTCAGATTGGCCTGTTTCAATAGTTTCATTGCACTTTATCATTTTTTCTTGGTGAATAATTCGTACTTTCGTTGTTGTGCAAAAGTGTCTAATCTGGATAAGAAATATGAGTCGCCAAAATAATGCCCTTGGACTCACAATATCATTATATAATTAATTCAAAGGAGTTCGCGTTAACCTGCGTTTTAGCGGTAAAAAAGAACAAAGTTATCTATTTTATCGCCGAGCTTGCGTAAATATAAGAATATTGTTTAATGTTTCAATTCGAACGTCGGCCATCTGAATTTCGTCACGGTAAGCAAACTTGAATTGATTGTTGTAACAGTTGTATAAAACCTGTTTTTAAATATTTCTTACCCTTTGTGGTTCATTCCGAGTCGCTCTTACATTTGTTTGATCATTTGTCCAGTCTCTCATTTCATTCATTCATTCATTCATTCATTCGTTCGTTCGTTCGTTCATTCATTCATTCGTTCATTCATTCATTCATTCACTCATTCATTCATTCATTCATTCATTCATTCATTCATTCATTCATATATCAGTTGCTGATCAGTTCTTGATTATCGATTTATCGATTTGTTGGTTCATTCATTCATTCATTCATTCATTCATTCATTCATTCATTCATTCATTCATTGAAATCTCTTTTTAAGGTCCGAGTTAAACTGATCACCCAAATCTGGCGACTCCAAACGTTGTTTGATAATGTGAGAGTCAGAGCCCCTTTCATAGTAAAAAAACGAAGTTTGATATTACATGATGTATTAATGAAATTAACATAAGTAGGAAAACGTCACAATGCGGTTTTGTTGTCCTCAAGGGTAATGGCCCTTTTCTGGTCACGTGGAAAGATAAGGGTTGTAACGACGCTTGTGGGACTTACCATGGTTTGGGACAGTGTACACAAGAGCGTTAGATCTTCCTACCCGCTAATGTAATTAACAGTTGAGACTACTGCTAATATTCTCAAACATTCCCATTTTTTTCTTTTTCTTTTCTTTTTTAAAGAGGCTTATTTTTACCATTGCCCCTAGTTAGAGTAAGTGACCTCAATCCGTCTATTTCATATTAGTCAAATAAATCAATAACATCATCAGATACCAAAATATAGTTTTACCTGGTTTACATGAGACCATAAGTCAAAATTCAAAATTGATGTCAAGGCATAGGAGAGATTTTCGAAACTTTAATTTACTTACAAAGCGGTGTAATTTCACTTCAAAAGTTCATAAAAAACGTCATTGCGGTACTTTTTTTCACGGGTGTTTGTTTTTCTGACACCTCGTACTAAAAAGTGGATCATCATCCCATGCGTAGAACATACATGAGCGCGCCGTGGTTGTTACACATGCAGTGCCCAGGATTGTTAAATTTTAGAAGTGGTCCAGTCTGGTGGTAATTATTCCAATAATTTAGCTGTTTTCTTCCCCCCGAAATTGTCGCGTGTACCCCTTTAGCAAGCCTCAAAGGCGGGAGTTGGTCGGACCGGTCTTTCTAATTCCCGGGCGTCCCTGCAGGCAGCAGCTGCCGCGCTTCAAATGTTCAGTTGAGTATGTGAACTTTGGCGTGAAACTTCAAACTCACTCTAGCGTCACTGTACTTAGAGAGAGCGTGAAATTATTAATAAATTGGGTCATTATATCGAGCAGGATTGGTACACAGAACATCGAGCAAAGAAATCGATCGGACCACAATTTCTTTCTTTTTTTTCTTACGTTCTTTTCTTTTTTTTGAAACGAGCACAGCATCTTCTTCTCGATCTTGTAACTTTGACTGCGGGAGATGCTAACATTGATTCAGGCATGATGTAATTTTCGACCAGAAAACCACTTTATTTGTGACCATATTAGGGCAGTAAAACATCGTTAATTTATAAAGAATACATGGTCATTCGAGCCTCCCTGGCTGTCAGACTAGATAACTTGTGCTTCACTGGAGATCGATCATCAAAAGAGGGGGAATTCGTTATTATAGTTTTTTTGTGGGCCATGTGTTCCTACTTTAATTCACATACAGGACATTTTAATGAAATAAAACAAATACTTTCAATTTCCTTAAATATCCGTGCTTTGTTTCAGCCTGATGATTCGGAGAGATGGTAATGGGATTCACATACTATGATCAACGAGATAAACACTGTCAGAGGTGATCTTTTGCCCCTTTGTATCTTTTACTGTATTGTCCACAATGTTGTCATTTCTGTGGAGAGGTCTTATATTAAATCATCATTTTTTAAATATAAAACAGAGCTGCCTATAATTTGGCCAATTTGTTTGAACTAAGAATTTTAAGCGCTAAGGCTTGTTGTATTCGTTAGTTTGTCGGGTTATTTTTTATTTATTTTTTTTAAAAAAGAATTCGTGGAATGAACAAGACATGTCGAATGCGTATTCCTTGTTTTAATCAATATTTCCACACACAAAAACAAAACCAATTTTTCCAAGTTGGTTGGCCAACTTTGATAAACTTGATATTTTAAAATGGGGGGAAAAAGTACGTAATTGCAAAAGTCACTATGAATCTACATATGAGATGAATTCACACGTACAATTCTATTCAAATGCGGATTTTATTTTATGAAAGTCACTGAAAATATTTTTTATTGAAATAAATTGACAACGTACAGCTTTAACATAGTTCACTACCAAATTTGATGTATGTATGCGATATAACTAGGCATTGTAGCAGGTTGATTCAGTTTGCGATGAACAAGCCCTTGACTGAGATGGATCATTGTAACAGAGCCCGATCGGTGTAACAGCGCTTTAGTTATCAACTCACTTAAAAACACACAAAGAATATATAACCACTAAAATTGGTGTTATTAAGTCCATATATTTCTAGATCCAGGATAAATTACTGCATAATTGTTTTGTTAAGTCCCATAACATGTGCGCGTTTTAACCTTGATTTTGCGGGAAGAATTGCAGCGTGTCGCGAGGATTAAACTTTTTCCCCGGAAAATACAGTGCGATCTCTCCCCAGAAGAGCTTAATTTCAGTCGAAATCGGAATGCAGAAAGGAAACCAAATTCAAACGTTTTCATAGTCTTAAAATATATAATCTGTGTTATTTTCTCGGTTATGTAAAAAGCTAATTTCAATTATAGCCACAGATAATACTGAATATACATTTTGAAAATAATATTCGATTTTGTAACTTACTGATGATGATAGTAGCTTATAAGGGCAAACACTGCAAGTGGCAATGCCAGCCTTGATTTAAACAAAAAAACAAATCAATTGAATCGGTAGTGCCACTTTTAAAATGTTTGCACTTTCGTTTGAAATATGAATGGGTAAATCGATGGACGTTTCTGTTGAAATTTGCTGCATGAGACATTGAGACCTATTTGTCATCCACTTACTAATTGTGTTATGGGTCTTGACTTCTCGTATGTCATAGTATTGCAGACGAGACTTCGCGTTTCTAAACATTAAGAGTCGCAGTGTACTTTTTTAGCACTGCTGAAGGACACTCAAGCATTTCCCAGCTGGATATCATTGCGTCAAGAATCTGTAAATATTGTGTAATGAAAATGAAGTGTATCTCTTTGATATCACTACATCCGTGAACGGTTTTTTTCGTCTTCCCGTTTCTCAGCCGAGGTTCAGTCGACGAAGTCGGAAGACACGGTGTAGTGCTCCGACGAGTTTACTTAACGCAAATCTTCGGGAAATAGAGAGATCAGGCAGAGTACCTTACAAATCCATGGCTACACCTGTCAATTCTATGTTTAAACGCGATTCATTGTATCTTAGGTTTTAAAAATTAAATCAAGTATGCAATTATGGTACCCTATCACTTTAGCGAACGCGGGGTGCTATGGCACATGAGGGCTTACACCGAGTAATTCACACACAAGTCACGTAAAAACGAGTAATTTGGTGCACTCACTGTGACATCCCCTAGAGTCCGCTGATTGAAACTGGGCGTCATCGACACAAACGAAGACGGTAGAAATACCTCAAACAGAAGACAATCACTCTAAAAGCATTTTAACAACTACAACAAGCCGACAGCCAAGTTAAACAGAAAAGACAGAGGAAACACGCACGTTTTAGTAAAAACACTCACGATACGAAGGTATGCCCCGTTGTGACCAGACGACGGTGAGCTGAACATTAAACATTCCAATATGCGATTGCTGTACACTAGGATAAAAAAGGACAACAAACGTTCTCAAGTGTTTATCTTAATCAAGAATTGTTACATGAAAAACTACCGTCTCATGAATTTTACATTTTTAATATATTTTCCATTCCTATCAAATTCTTGTGGAGATAATTCCACTTTAAACCCTTTCCGCTATGATTTTTTTTTTAAGTTTTAAAATAACCAAAAAATAACAATTTTATCTAAATTATTGAATTTTTCGCTTAGATTTACTTCGTAATATTCAGACGCAATGGAAATATTATTCATTGTTCTTATTGATATCCAATTTCAGATAAACAGAATCATAATTTTTTTAACTTCCTCGTGGAATTTGAAGACTTTATAATATAAAAACAAATTAACTTATCATCGTAACGTTGCCTTTTGAAAGCCCTTTCTCATTTTCCTAAGTAATTACACGTGTTAATATTGTGTGGAAAAACTGCCATAAGTCACAGTTGAAGACCAACACATTACGGTTGTGAAAATTATGGTTTATTCATTTTGTAAAAAATGTCAGCTCTCTGTCATTACCTTAAACCTCATCATCAACAAGATTCTCTAAAATATACAAACAATAATACGAAAGTCTGTGTTCACAGTTACAATGTATATGAATTTTACATCTCCAAATCCGAGTTACAAAAACTTTTACTACGTATCTGTATGCCAGACTTGATTGATTACTAAAAACACCATGATGTTAAATAACACCCCCCCCCCTCCCAAATATGAATACATTTTATTATTGTTATTATTGAATACTGTACAGGGGATTGCCACTTTTATCGCTTAAGATAGGGAAAGTTACCGCATCAGAATATTGCTTGATTTGAATTCACCATGAAGACGAGTCTTTTAAACGTCGATAACTAACAATTGCTTTAACGTTTTCCACGCGATAGCCTTGTTCGATTGAGTGCAACGCTAACGAAAATAGTCGGCGGCAGATTCATTCATCGCAGTTGTTGGCAGACGCTAGGAAAAATAATGACGCAAAGAAATGGAATTACTCTTGTTAATATCGCCTGAATGAATTTGTTGCATCCTTTACCCACGACTTAGGCGATTATGTCCATCGAAACGGAAAACTAGAGATAATGGTCGTGTAAAGTATGCAACAACAACCCTCTTCTTTTGCCTCTTTCGCTCTAATATTAATGTCCTTGCACTTTGGAGTATAAACAAGGATTGTTACACCTGACTAGGAATTGAAAATACATGATACTCGTGCGCCGGCGCGTACGTCATGCACTTTGATGATGAGGGGATGATTTTACTTCGGTTTGTTGCCGATTTCATTTCGACGTACTATTCCATTCCAAGGTGAGGAGAGAGCACTTTGCGATGGCAAAGTCTGGAAAAAATCGATACACTAGGTGAGAGAAATTTGTACAAATGAAAGATGAAAGGCGAGGAAAGTTCACTGTATAGTGCTCGAAGGGTGTGTGTAAGGTCTTATAAATGATGTATGGAACGAGGTTAATGAATGGTGGCCATTACAGTTGGTGTCTGTATTATATCTCAGCTTGAATGCGTGGTTGAAAAAAAAAGATGACCCAAAACGCATCAGTATTGTCATACCTGCTCTTCATCCGAGATACACTTACCAGGCAATTTTTAAAATATTTTCTTTGTAAATTTCAAATTGTGAAAATTGAAAGAGTCACAATTACTGGTAATTCATGCCCTAAGTTTAAGATGTCATTTATCCCGAGTTTGTTTCCTGTTTTATCATTTCGGAGTGGTTTTTATTCAGTTTAAGTACTGGAATAAGTAGATAAACAACCTTTATGTTGAATATACACGTTTACTCATCTTCTGAACTTTTAATGGTTTTGTGCACTTCACCTCCTCCTCTCTTTCTCCTCTTCCCACCCTCTCCTTCTCTCTTTATAAGTAGGGCAAGTACAAATAAATGGAAGTCTCCCCCCTCCCACCCTCCCCTCCTCCTTCGCTTCCTTCGCATCCTTCCTTCGGAGTGTTTTCTCCGGTTCAAGTTGCTCACTCGTCGACAGCACTGACAACAGGCAGTTGAACGTAAAAATACAAAATAACTATCGTTTTCATTTGTTGACAGTAAGTCAAATCGCCTGGAGACTATAGTCAGTTTTAATATGAAATGTATACAAGGTGCATATGGTCCTTATTTCGTTCGTCAATCAAGCGTTACGGTCAATAGTGATGAGCAATGGGTTTGGTTTATGAATTCAGTCAGCGTGACAGGCCCATAACGTGTTCTGGGACGACACTGTAGAAAGAGTATGTCGTTTTAGTGGCTTTCCCTTGCCCACGGGCACGGTACAATCTGTCCTGCGGTTGCCACGCTTCCGACAGGCTGGCGGAAAAAAATCACCGGTGAGAATCCAACGCGAGGAAACAAACTCGAGTCATTCATTTCCATTTTTTTCTATTCGATACTACGAGCTAAGTCATATATTCGCAAAGGCCCACCGCCTGGTGTACTTAAAGCATTACGATTATTATCATAACATGGGTGACATGTCAATAAATCTTGCCTATATGTTGCATAAATATTTGGAGGATTAGAATCTACCTAACAACCCAATGTATACAGTTGGAGTTAGCGCCGCCTTTTGGAATCATGGCTGGGCCGCAACTTCCGAAATCGCTTTCAGTTGATCACGCTCAGGATTTGCAGGATATTCTCGGCGGATGTGACAAACATGTTCAATTTTTTCTTCTTCTGATGAATGTATTGTTCGCACGTGACCACGTATGTATGTGAATCTATAATCTATATCGTCATATTTCATAGTTATTTTACTCATTTCGACTCGTTTGTTTAGCTATGGCAGTTAGTTAGCACCTGTGAGAGACGGCGCCTTTTCTGTAGTTTTCATAAACTCTTAAATTATTTACTATATTGTAAACAAATAAACCAACTCGGCGCTCTACGGAGCAATACGTAAGCCATGAACTTGAACGTTTTGGCCTTACTTGTCTGTGGTTTTGGTGAGTGTCCAAGGCCCCCCCCAAAAAAAAAAAAAAAAAAAAAAAACCCAAAAAAAAACAACATTGAAATAAACATTTCCTATATAAAAAATGTATTGAACTGAACACTCAACGAGATTTACAGCTAGCACTTTTTATTTGAAATAAGAAGCTGACAACTATGCTTGATCAGTGTTTTGGGCGTACACGTACCTGTTAGATCGAAGAGCAAGGATATATTGAACCAGCTTACATTAAAGGGGTTTTGTATTTAAGGATCTTCGGAGAATGATAAAATAAACTGCTGACTTCAAGGTACATTTCATTTAGAACGAGAGAATAGAGTTGCAGAAGTCCAAGTATCTAACGAACAGATTTCGAAAATATTTCACAAATTAGTGCAAAAGAACGAATTTATAATTATGTTTAAGGTAGTAATACCATGATATTTGTAAACCTTCGTGTACACCACCTCCCCCTCCCCTCCCTTATCCAGATAACACCTGAAACTACCCGCCTTTGAAAGGTTGAACCAAAGTGTATTTATTTAGATGACTATTACAACTAACAAAATATATTTTGCAGTTGTAAATTTATGTGTATATTATGATTTTCAAAGGGTTGCTGTAAAAGGGAAGCAGCTGAACATAAACTATACTTGTGTTATTGAGAGTTTTATTGCCACGATTGTAAAAAAAGACGAACGGACGAACAAATGAATGCATGCATGAATGTTTAAATCAGAAAATGGCCTTCAAGTCGATAGCAGGCTATAGGCATAGACATTTGCTGTACAATCGCTACGCACGTCTGCCCCTGCATCGGTTAACATCTCCATCGACGAAAAGAAACTTTAACAAAAATTTCAATAGTTCTTTTCAAAATTCTGAAACTTCAAGGTTTAATGACGCTTGAATTGTCTGGCTAGGGAAAACACGTGTCCGGCGACCTGTGTCACCACAGTATGTATTGGTTGTTACGACACTGCACGCAAACAGTCGTAAAGGTATCTTCTGTCCGTTTTTGCCATTGTATGTTGTCCGTAGGCTACAGTTTGTTAGCGTTTATCAAGCTATTGTAACGTGAAACGGACACGATTCGAACGCCTTAGCTGCCCGGGGCGATAATACCATCTTTCCCGAAGAAAGTGCACTGACTTTACCGTATATTAAATAATTAGAAATTCAATTAACCTCTTAATTGATACTGGGGTTCAAAACGTAACACATCTTCGTTATTCACAACTGTCACCAATTGTGACCCCGAGACACACCCCCGTCCATTACGAAATAAGATATCATCTCTATCTGTTCAGTTTCTTGGCCTTTTAAGACTTTGACATTCATGTACAGAATATAAATTTATATTGTCACAACTCGGTTAGATTGGAAAAAAATATCTCACTGATAAAATGTGTGAATTATTTCATCCGGAGTGATGTTGTGATCGCTATCATGATTAGCTAACAAAAAAAGTTGCTGGAGCTGTAAATGCATACTAATTAGATGACGTAACAGTTATCAAATTAGTTTTATGAATTGTATTAATTTCACGACCAGTCGGCATAAAGCATAACTTGTAAATTTCAACACGTGTTTTGCACTTCGTCGTATTGATATAGTCCTGAAGTTTCGTTTTGAAAACGGATTCTTTTTTTTAAGTCACATAATCTTCGAATCATCTCAGCCAATATACATAGAAACGTAAAGGTTCATAAATTCTATTTGTACTTTTTAAAAAAGAAAATGTTTTCTGACGGTACCTATAGGCTACTAGTAACCGCGGCATCGGAGTCTCAAAACGTGATTTGGAGATATGTCAAGAAACGAACTATCGATATTTCACGACCCACCTTAATGTGACGTCGATGACGTCATTCGTGTGGTTGTCAGTGACTTTATGACGATCTCTCTTTGATATAAAACGTCATGGATGTGTTTTGTGATACAGTATATTGACACATAAAAAGTTAGGTCAAAGCACATTTGATAACTATTAAAATGTGTTCATTTCCTATTTTGTCATTTAAGTATAATTTCTCATATGTAAATCGGGCCTTACACGTAATGAAAACGTAAAGTTAAAAATATACTTGTTCCTCCGATTGTAAAATAAAAACTACATGAAATGTGCATATCTAAACTAATGCAATGAGCGATAATTTAGGGTCGAACATCTCAATTATCATTGATAATCTAAGATAACATGACAAGAGAACTAGAACTATTAGTGTACCGAAATAAACATCAAAATTAACAGATGTAAGTTTAAGACCTCAGCTGTCCCTCCCGTGTTTATGGTTATAGGCTCCACCCTTAGAGCTACTCGATAGGGAATCAGAGCCGAACAATGGTGTCGCCCTTGTAGTACATGTGCCGGTTTCAAGCAATCAATTGGGCTTACAAAATTTTTGTTAACATATTATATTTCGAAATCTTCATGTCATATGACGACAATTTTTGATAACACAACGACATGACTATCCATTGTGAGCTATCTCTTACTGTGGTTAGTTCAATTATTATCATTCATGTTGACAAGTGTGTAAAATTTTAATCACAAAGCAAATTAATTTTTTGCGTGACTAATAATACGTGGAGATGTTGATAAGAAAAGTATGGCGAGTATATGAATATTAATTGTAGCTGTGGTAGTTGACATTATAATCTTTCAGTTGGCGCAACTCGGGACAGATAACAATCTGATAAAGTAATTGTTGTGATAAAGATAACAGATCCAAAAACCAAAATAATTCAGATAAATTAAACATAGTCAAGCATGTGACGTAACGCAACATGGAAAGAACTGAAATGGATTGTAACCTCGGTAACGATTTCGTCACTTACGGTCAGCGATGACGATTCAACGCCGTCGTGACCCACACGAATACATGTAAACAATGTGTAACGCCAAAGATGACCAACTCCAACATCCACCTGTATGTGGTTAATTATTAATATTTTCACACACAAGAGTTGGGACTTTCTGGCGTATCTCAGACAGGTGTGTTCGGGACTGGATTGCCGTGTGAAATAAACATCTGTACGGTCTGGTAGTCGAGAAAAACATTTAGACAAATATGTATCAGCGATCTAAAACTTAATAAAAAAAAGCAATAAATATACTCTGGGCGTTAGAAAACGTACCGAATAAACACTCAAGTTGATAATTATTCGCGCCAATTTTGACAATTGATGCAACAACAGAATATAAGTTAATAAATGGTCGAAGAGTAGGAAAATCTTAATATCTCGGTGCGCACACATAACCTGGAGAATTAAAGTAAAATTTGGCGAAGTCAATGTGGAATTACAACATATAGGAAGAAGCCACTTTGTTTGTTATAATGTTTTCTTTAAAATGCATATTGTAATTGAATAAAGACCATACGTAAATTTGACGGATAGTGACTGACTCCAATGTGATACAAAATCACTTGTAAAAGATTTTAAGCAAACATCTTAACGTATCTTTAAGTAGTTTACTTTCTCTTACGTCCAATTTAAAAGTGAAAATCTCTTTCATGAGATGCGCTGTCGGCGGATTGGGTACACCACAAAAGAGGAAATCGAAATCCGCTTGTGCCGTGTGCTATCCGCAAAGTCGCAGTGGGCAAAGCAAACTGTGTGGTACTGTTTGCGTAAGGGGGTGATAAGGCACCCTGCTTGCCCTGTGATTACTTATGTCAACAGCGAAAAATAGCAACATTTCACAAATCAAATCGACAAACAACGTGAGCGAATCGGAATGCAAGGAGGGCGAGTTTAGAATGCGTTTGGTAAACCGTCGAACAATCCCGCTAGGAATTTAAAGCGCATGTACGCAGTAGAGGGCCGTGAATCCTGTCATCAGTCGTCCACACGACAGCAGCGTCGATAGGGTGCTCCGATCATTCCATCCCGGAAAGACATAAGACAAGACGATCCAGGAGGTTGTAAACTCTTCAAGATAGTCATCTAGAACGAAAAAGACCATCCCTCTTACAGGTAAGGATTCTCAAAGAAATCTGCGTGCCCATGAAGGACGGAAGATCAGATAGCGCGGAGGATGTATCGGGTATTTTGTCATGATATATGTATTATTAGGAGCGATAAGGTTGATGTACAATGTCCTAATGATACATACAACATGATGATGCCATCTTTATCTGCGTCACCGTGACGAAATCAACAACGAAATCTACAAATCATCATCGTCTTGTACAACAACCTTCTTATCAGTTTCAGTTTACGGAGCTGAGTGCTGTGCAGTGGTTTGGTTCTTATCGCAGCAGTCATATACATCGGGACTAAAGATATTGTTCTCCGCATATCAGGTGCGAAAAGAGAAATAATACAGCTATCTATTCTGACTTTGAAATCTACATTGAAATCGACAATCGTCCTGCATGTTCGACAGGCTACGTGTTATCTTCTAGTTTTACGATGTCTTAATTACTACATGATGAGACTTCGATATTTTTCTGTCATTTTATAACGACGTAACGCTGACAAATGAATATTTTACTCTTATCGCAAGTCGTAATGGTTGTCTTTTTTAAATTTTTGAGTTCAAGTTACAATGAATACTGTTAGCGTTTCGAATATCATCCATTTTAATTCTATGGTTTGTGGCATTTCGTCTCGCGGAATACCAATACGACTGTACTTCCACACTATCAAATTTCATACATAATTCCATAGTTTTACGTTCCTTGATCTCATCGCGTGTAAGCTTAGCATCACACAAGTTCACATTCTTGAACTTCGATGATTCAACACTGCTCGTTCGTTCACTCGCTCATTATCTCAGTCGTTCTGAAATATAAGCTTGTAACTGGCAATCCACAACCTTTCGTCGAAAGCTTTCTTGATATTTAAAAGATAATCATGAATGTATAATAACTCGGTTTTTAAACCATAATTTGATCGAATCTACTCGAGAAAAATACGATGACATCGTCACGTGTTTTGAGGATTAACTGAATGCGTTTGAACGTAGAAATTATATTCGTTGCTAAAATATTTCGATATGATGAATTTGGACTACTTGAAACTCTCAGACAGTGAAAACAAATTACGGGGAAAAAATAACAAAAACGACAACGCGCTTAAATATTTACTGTGTAAATAGAATACATTTTAAAGCAAGATTTCGATACCAAATCATATTTAAAGACTTGTTGAAGATTCTATGTACTGATAAAACTTTGGTGTGCTTAAAAATAAGGTACATCAAAACGAGACTTTTTCCTTGAGAAAATATTAGGTACTATAAGTGAGGTTTGAACGTCAATGACGTCTATTGTGTTCGAAGGGTCTTTCCATGGCATTTCGGGTTTTAATTCTGACTAAAAACCAATTACAATATTTGCTTAAAAATCGGGATGGTCCAAATGTACTCAGAAAAAAAATTAAAGGCAGATTTGTCTTTCTTTGATTGTTCGCCGAGATACACCTGGGCTGGGCGGCTTTACACGAGCGATTACAGGGTTTTGGGTTCAGTTGGCAAAGCGCCCCCTGGCGTTATCATATATCAAAGACAACCCCATTCTTGGCATCAATTATTTGGATTTCTATTTCATAAGTGTTTGAGCTAAAATATTTCCGTCCTGTGGAAGAGTTTTGGTGTTATTCTACATAGCAGGGAGCACAGTGAATTGATATTATATCAAGTCATATCAAGGTACTGTAAAAAAAAGTTGTTGGAAATGTTCGGGTAACTTGAAACAAACAGTGTGTTGAAATCCTTCCTAGGACTTATCTCAACGTATGAACGATACGATTTCAAATATGACATTTGCTTACTAGGATCTGAGATGAAAAGAGGGCAGTTTCAAAAGCACACACATATCTCAGCTATGTTTATCTGGACAACGTTGTTCAAATCGAACAAACATATTATTTTTTTCCTATCTGAAGTACTATCTCTGAAACATCCTGTGTATACGAATGCATATATGTTTACTTAAAAGTCAAGTGAATTTCTAAAATTGGATGACAATGATGGATAGCTGGTACTGAGAATCATCTTGTATTGTACTATAAAACTGACCGACAAAAACATAACATGGGTACAATGTACATACAAGACTCACTGTGTAGCCGGGACGACGCTATTAGGATGCAATACGTGAAGTTTGTAAATTTAAAGCGAAATGTTGTTAGCATAGTATTTCGGAAAAAAGGTCATCGCGGCAGAAGTAACAGGATTTTTTTTGATATTGGATGAGTTGTTTTTAGACACCATGAACAAAGGTTAATGGTGAGACGAAGTTTCGATAACGTGTTTTGTTGTTTGTTTATCACTTCTTACGGTTAGAGATGTTTCAAACAGACTAACTTTTCAAACGTACCCTCTCTTTTACATTGTAAATTGCAGTCATACGACGTGTGACAATAACTGCATAAAAATATTAAGTTTTTACTGGAGGTGTGTTGATTTTGTGCATCTCGACATTTCTTTTACCGCCATACTAAATTTGGTTATATTTTTTATACAAATCGTGGACCTTACAACACATCCGATGGCTGAAACCCGACGACAAATAATGCCATTGGGTTTATCCGATTCATTGCTCACATACACCGTCAATTCAAGATGTTATGATAAAATAATATTTACTCAAATTTCTGATATCACAATCTCCGACCCTTCGGCAAGTCGGTGTGATTTGTTTTCGAGTCTCCGTCGTCTGATGGTTGCCTGAACATTTTTGTTTCAAGTAATATGTCTTTCTTTATATCACGGGTTGAATTTTTATAGTTTTAAAACAATTTATTCATACGGTATGAATAAAATTGCCTAAAAGAAAAATTATGTTACATTTTCTATTTATGTGATTTCACAAATAACAAGTGCGCTGGGATACCACACATGTCAATTGTCTATGTAATATGTCTGACTTATCAACCTGTTGTGGCGTTACATTGCGATCGTATGTATATATGATTTTATCGATGGCTGTAAACACCGTTGCCGTGTTCATTTCTAGGTTTTATATATAAATAACCATGTCGATCAGAACAGGGAATACATAAACATGATATGAACATGGGGTATATCAACTAACATAAATTATCTTTTTACACTATCGCATTACGGTACCAGTCCCACATCCTATGTCAATTTCTTTATCAGCTCTTCACCGATTTGGTGATAAACTTAAAACACGTTGTAATTGTTGGCAAAACGCTGTGTGTGATAAGACACTATCTTCGACCGATGAGAACAGGTGAGGCCATGTATGTCACGGCATGGCATGAGAAATTCCATCTCGTCTATCACCTGTCGTGTTTCACGGTCCGCGTCGTGAGTTGCGTTTCCACCTTTTATGTACACATCGGCTAAAACTTGCACAACAACATGAACCGCTTCGCATACATACTTTATCCGGCGCCAGATACTGTTCTCTGAGTTTCTCGTGGCCTACATACGACCGTTAATTTCATTTTCTGGCATTCTTCATTTAGATATGTGAGTGGTGAACTCGAATCGTGAGCACTAAGAAACTGCAAACATGGGATGCAGAACAACGTGTAACCAAAATGGTGTATGTACACATGTATAGGAATAATCTGATATTTTTTTGGAACATATATACCGTTAAATCTAGCTCGAGTGATTTTTTTTGTCATAATAGTCAAAACTAACTGAATTTTTACAGGTTTTTAAAGGCGAATATGTGAATTTTTTAAGTGTTTACAATATAGTTCTAACCGTGGCCAAACTTAATGCTGGGATACAACCAAACATGTTGTTTGAATGAGATGTTTTTGTGAAAAACACAATTTTTGACGTATTGTCTTGGTAACAGACGGCATGTTTCTATTTCCAAAACTATAGTGACAATCTTAAATGATAATATTTTTCAAACTGAGAAAGAAAACGAAGGGTAAATGTGCACAGAAAATCTTCATGCCCGATACGGTGCATAGATTCAATTTTAAATAAAGAGGGCGCTGTTGCGATTGTTTGAAGCAATCGGTCTCTTCCGAGTCTCCCATGTACATCATAGTAGTCACCGAATACCCCCCCCCCTTTTTTTTTCCTTAAATTTATTTCTGCGACTGCAGATATTGTTTTCTATAAGCAAGTACATTGGATCATCTTTCCCTGGTAATTAAGGTCGCTATTAAATCGCATTTAAAGATATTTGGTATAAATTTTACATAACTTGAGCCTTGAGGCAGAGCAAGCTTACTGTAATCCCAATAGTCCGTTACTCGTGCCGACAAAAGGCGACTACACCTGCTAGAAAGTACATTTGTGTTGAATCTCACAAATAAGAGATAAATCGCACTTACTCTATTAAAAAAACGGAATTTAGGTGTAGCTATAGCATGGAATTATTTTGAAGACAGACTGCACTGATTTATGGCATATTTAGTAACATAACGAATTCCAAGTGGTGACAGTTGAAAGAAATGCAAAGCTCGTGGCGCCGTGGCCTTTGTTTCGATTCGTTTCATTATACAGATTGAAATGGCCGATGGGTCTGCCTACAACAAGTATTTTCTGATGAAGGCCAGCCACTAAAATCGTGTGTTTCGACGCAGTCTTATTTTTCCGGTAATTATGGATAAGATTTTAATCATGACATTAAGCCGTTATTGGAAATAGTGTTCACTCAGTTCAGCTGTCTCACAAGCCTGTATTTTATGTGACATCCAAGTATTTGACACGTCGTGTACTTCGCTATCCAATTTATTTTATTTTATTTTGTACCCTGAATATTGTTGTTGTTTTTTTTTGAAGAGGAGTTTTCTTGGATTCATCATTGCACAATTTTTCCTATATTCAGTAATTAGTTCCTAGCATTACTAACAGATAGTGAGTCTGATAAACTCTGATTAATTATACAACTTGGCTGTCGGCGCAACATTTTTTTTTGCTTACTTGAGTATTCAGTAAAAGCTTAGCTGCGTCCTATCGAGAGGAAAGTGGATTTCGACAATTTCCGAATTGCATTTTAAAAAGTCGATGACTTCACCGTACATAGGAAATGCGTGTTTTTTTCCCCCTACGCCATCCATATGGCAGCAATAGAATACAGTCTCTATTGGGCACAATATTAAACTCAAATCTGAGGGATTAAAAATAAATGAAGACGCCAGTATTTAGATTATACAAATCACTGTTCATTAATTTAAAGTGACCGGGATGGCCAAGTTGTGCAGTTGGATTGATTTTCCATGAAAAACGTGCTAAATCAAACGCTGTGGCAGGAACGCTGGGGCGAACTCGTTTCCGTTGAGAATTTCCACTCTCTCTCTAAATTGTAACTCCGACTATACCGGGCCGCAAATGTTATCAAAGATCAACATCAACGCTTTTAGCCATGTAAAAGTAAAATCTTGAGTTGAATCTCAACCAAAGATATACTGTTCATGGCTAAGTATGCCTCGCATGTTTCGGAGGAAAAAAAATTATAATTTCGCGTTCTTTTTGAATTACCACTCCGCCTGTCACGTCAATGCTACACCTTCTTCAGTCAAAAATGTTGTAAACTCGACTAAATTGTTATCATAAAAATCATGTTTTGTTGATATATTTTCAGCAGGTTAAAAAAATGTGAAAGTTTCAGTCTTTCCGACTTCACCATTGTTGGTGAAATTTGCAGGAGAAAATGTTACGTATTGAGTTTGCTGTTTTCAAAGATGTTACTTTTTCTGTAGGTTTTCAAATATGTTTTTCCTTTTCATCTTAACTTATGAGTATTCTCATTTTGTATCGTCGAGATAATGGTCACTGTTCATTGTACTAGGATCGCCGTTATGTGTTTAAAGATAATGATAACTGGAATTCTATAGAGTTTTCAACCAAACGCGATATAGTCTGTTTGCTAAAGACAGAAAGCTTATTCTGACATATGATCTAGTGACAAATTGATTATTCCGCTTCGGGGTAGAAATGCAACCTGTAAAACGGACTACATAGGTTGCGATACGAAAAAAAAATAACCCGACCAAATATAAACTAAAAACGCGGGAAAAGAAAATATCGTCTGACAATATCCATAGAAACGCAACACTCCCTGACGAGGAAATCCATGGAGAGTCGATGCGTAATTGAAAAATTACGTAAGCATAGCAGTGACTGAGACGAACAAAATGAAATTTTTCGCACTTCGGAGTGTTGAGTCGAGATGTTGGTGATAACAGTATGCCTGGTGGCGATATTGAGTATTGGTACAACGCAACGTACGGGTTGACAGATTGGTGAAAGTAACACGGCAGCTGTGAGTCTGAACGACTTACTGAATTTGGTTAAACTATAGGTCGCGACACTTGTACACGAGTGCCATCATTAAAACGGGGTGAACTAACCCATGAATGAATCCGTTTGGCAATGCGATAGCCATGGAATTTTTTTTTTTACTATCACTCTCTACTACAAAATCACGCAGTGGACTGAACGCCGCGACGGCACAGAGTACGACATAACCCTTAGAGAATCAACAAGGCAGCAGGATGGCTACAGAGAAAGCAACTACAAGACAAGAGACAGTCATGACATGTGCCTAAAATGCCTACAAATTACGATCTATGTTAGTATAAAGAAAAAAGTATAGGTGAAAGTGTACACAAGAGTCTAACTGGTTCCACCCTTTCTTGTTGCATAATCCCTTATCAAGACAAAAGTTTTTGAAGAACTAGAATTTCGTGTCGCATTTTTAGGAAGGCTTTGTTCAAGATTAATATACTATGTATTTTTTTTTAAAATATACAATGTATTATGAATCACCCTGAAAAGGGAAAATAGCCCGAGTAAGTATCATTAAGTTTAGAACACAAAGCATTGCTTATTTTCTTACGTTGAGATGTTTGTGTTGATATTATTTCTCTAAATATCATTCATTTCTCTTCTCTTAGTGGATTTCGCTTTTTTTATGTATTTACTAAGTAGATGTCATTTGTGGAAGAGTTTACTTATGGACGCTGTGGCAATACAACACTCCTTAACAAAGTAGACGTTCTTAAAATAAAATATTTGTTCTTTGACTATGGCCGCTCATATTACGGAGTCATTCAAGCGAGTATTCGGCCGTTGGACTTACTGACAGATTTCTAGTCATGGACGCTACTAATTGGGAAGTGATCTAACTGGTGTTTATTTCATATCTATGTGTTTATGGTGAAACAGTGTAGATTTGAGATGCAGTAATCCAATAAGCTTTCTAAAATATAATACATGAAACAGAGACAGTTGCATTACCAACTCACTGCTTGCCATCGCGACGGGAAGGCGTATGAAACGAAAACACCAAGGTCGTAGGGGTCTCTCGTACAAGAAACTAGTGGATTTTTTTTCACTCTGTCTACGCAGTGCTCAGCAACATTTTGCCATGTATTGTTGATTTCACTCGGGATTCGGGCTAAGTAGAGGGAGTAGTATTCCGCTTAGTGACGTCACAGTCCCGGAAAATTGACTACTTAAGGACCAGAAATTTAAATGCTATTATTTTTAGATGTCTAGCTTTTGTGGTAACTTAACTAATTTTACTCAGACAATCATGGCACAAGGAGTCCAGTGCGCTCTCCTGAGCTTTTCGCGAGGCTCCATGTCGCAAACACCATAGACTCCGGGTATCCACGTAGAGTATTACTAATACTAAAAGAGGTATATAATAATGCCTAAGAGTGGAGTAATTATCTAAATGAAACTCTAAATTATTCAACAAAGGGAGTGCTAATATGATTGTTTGCAGCAGTTAGTTGACAATACTAAATACTGATGTCGTCTAAAAGAGGAAAACAATAAACTAAATTTCTTCGAGAACTATACCGTAAGAAACCACTGTCTGCTATATTCAGGATCCTTTGGCAAACTTTTTTGATAGTTGAATATAACAAGTGCAATGACTCTGTAACTCAAACATACCCGTGTCAGATCACAGACATTTCATATATTTATTCAAGAAAGAGATATGGTTCCAATTTCTGGACTCCAAAAATCTGGACGCTAAAAAGTTGTTACAATTTCGGGGTATTTACTTAACCGGTGACGTCATGACCCTGGCGTCTGAGTGGCGGCGCATTTAAATTAGTGTGACCATCAAAAGGCCACCGCAGTATCACCCAATTATATAGCTGTCAATCCACTGTATGAGCAGAAATCCAAGCGCTCTCCCCGTGGCAAAGCAGAATGTGGGGCCGTCCATCCCGTCTGTTGTAGCGTTGTATGGGCAAGTATAGCGACTCTAGTAAACCAGGGGTTGAAGTTGCAAGTTTAAGGGTCGCCAAGTCAGTATTGTTATTGGGGGCGTGTCGTAAACTTTTGAAGTGTTATTGTTTGAAAGAGTGGATAAGGATCTCGCTGACACGTGTAGGGCTCCATTCACACCTAACGATTGGTCTAAACCAATCATTATGGCAACTTTAGATCGCAATCTAACGGTTGACACCGTCTACACGATATATACTACGTCGTTGAAAGTGCTTCTACACAGTAGCGAGCACTCAAATATCCACCGGGCAATTTCACGCACCCTTCGTAGCATAAGTGAAAGTTAGTTTTCCCCTCCGTCTGATAACTAACGATTCGAATCGTCACTCAATATCAGTCAAAGTTATCACTCAAAGCCCTTATAGCCTGAAGTACTCTAAAACAAACTTTTTTCCGCTCTTCTGTTACTCGTCAGGGGGTAAATGAACTAACTTTAACAACAGAATTTTATACGCTCTCTCTGGATGGATGAAAATCCCTGAATGCTGGCACTTTGTAAACAATTAGAAATCATAGCGCTAACATTGATATGCAACACATCCAATCGAAAGGTCTTAATATAAGGCTGAGAGCGTGGCGAAGTGGACTCACGTGAATGGCAATCTATTAGCCAGGGTTGTCACTTGCCTTCTCGGTATGATTGACAGTTTGCGTTCATGAAGTCAGTAGTTTGCTTTGTTAACCAATCAGGGCGGGGCTTTTACGGGACTAGTAGACCAAACGTCAAAATCAACATTCTAATAGAGGCCATGATTGGTCATTAGTACATACGTCGCGCCATGCCTGTCTGACTAGCTTAGCCCAGTGGCGCCAGCATTGCGGGAGAATGTGCCGCAAAAGAGATGGGTAACAAACGCTTACTTGTTTGCTGTTCATACATGAGGTAGGCAGTTTTCCTTCACGTTTGGGTGCCTATACTGGACTGGTCAGTCTTTTTTATTCTTAACTTCGAAGTTTGGTTGGTTTGCCGCGACTAGTAATGCAGTTTCTCAGCGCTTTTTTATCGGCACACGCTACCCTTGCGCGCTTCACTGTTTACGACACTCCTCCGATGTAAACACAGATAGTCAACTAGCTCTTCGAAGTGAATAATTCACTCTCTTATCGCTGCAATTATATCAGCCCTCTCAATGCAAAGTTCAGAGGTACCATCCCTTTACCGTAAATCATACCTAATGCGTTGTTGGTATTTATCGCGTTAATTTATATGTACAATTTCGCTAAATCGCGCAATGATCATCAACACGATTCGGTAATCGGTGCAGTTCGACCATACCTCCACTTCTGAATACGTCGCTGAATGAAATTCTTCAGTAATTCTTTCTATTTACACGCGTTGTTCATGCAATTATCGATTGCCATGTATACGGCACTCAGCTGTTCTCAGACTCCCCACTAACGTTTGCATAAGCATTGATTTATTCCATTTCTAATCGTTGCAGACTTACATCGAGATTCCGGTTAGCGTCAATACGTCATCAGAACATCTCTACAAGCTTATCAACTACTTGTAATTGCTGTAATCATCGGCTGCTACTGAAACTACTGAGACAACTACTGCAGGGACTTCGAAAGCTTCTTGCAACTAGTTTTACTACTACTACTACTACTATTACTACTACTACTACTACTACGAGAAGTAGCAGTGAAACCACAAGTATGGACGTAGCAGGGCACTCGCACTCCTCCACAGTTACCGAGCATACTCGGTGGATGCATACTGTGATGAACGGTCAACACGAGGGCCACTCTGCGGAACGTATGCATGCAGCCCACGCCAGTGGTCTCAACTTCGTGGAGCCGTCTCAGCTACTACCACCCGATGAAGTGGACGTTTTCTTTCACCATCTCGATGGTAATGGGAATCCAGTAAATCCAGCGAGTTACTACGCCAGCCCAGCGGCTGCCCGAGCTGCTGTGCATAGTTACCGCCCCTCGCATCATGGTAAGAATACCATTTCTTTTTCACCCGTCCCATCTGTATATTCATTCGTCATTGATATGATGTACCCTCTTGTAACGGATTCAATGCATGTCTGCCCTCGGTAATTATAGGGCGCTGCGTTTTTAAATGGGCCGCGCTTTGAAAACCAATTTTACATAATGATTTTGTGGATAAGTACCCGGTTGATATAAAAACCATCCGTTCTCCGGATGAGATATATTTTTGGAGTCGTGTCATTGAAATCCTAGCCCAAACTAGCTTCGCTTCCTGTTTCCATATCACGCACTGACACTGATTCGTTGCGCTCCATGGTTCGTGTTTCCGGTGACGGAGTGAAAACAAACTGACCACTTGAAGAACAGTTTCGGACTCATACCAACCATTGTTTTCCAGTTTCGGATAGTGAAAAATTAACATAATGTTTCCTATCTATCCAACAGCTAGAGTAAATGTACCAAGCAGCCAAGTGTGCAGACCACACTTCCATGCACCACCAATCCAGTGGATCGAAAGTCGCTCTAGTGGACACTCTGCCTGGTGTGCGAATCCGTTCAGCAAAGCACCTCATCACTCTACACCAAGTGGTCCCATCAGCGTACACCCAGCAAACTCAATTTCATCATCAGCTCATGCCCATACGAGTCCCCATCTCTTCAACTTCCCACCGACCCCACCAAAGGAAAGCACCCCAGACAACATTACAGGGACTGGAGCATTTTCTCTGGACTACAGCTCCCAAGCAGACGACAAAGGTACTACTAAGTCTAGTTTGTCTAGTGGGCTTACAGACAACTCCATACCATCTTCATCATCGATGGCTTCTTCTATGAGTATGGGTTCTATGAGTTCGGCCCAGGGTGGTATCACTCAGGCACATCCCATGCCAACATATCCAGCCTACGTTACCAGTTCGGACTTCAGTAACTCACTCAGCTTTCACCCAAGCGTTCTGAGTGCAAGAAACGTTAACTTCTCTACCCCGCGACCAAAGACAAAAACTCGTTCAAACTCAGGTAAATGTCTTAGGTTTGTTGTTGTGTTTGCCTTTTGAGTAGCACTTAATTGCCTTAAGTTGTCTGTCTGTTTTGTTTCTTAAACAAGCTTTTATCTCGGTTAGGAGTCCGTTTTGTTGTTCTGTTTTTTTGTACTAAAAGACAATTGTGTCACTGTTACAGTCCTTTGTGTGTGTATTAGGAAAACGATTTGGGATTAGCTTGGTGACTTCCAGACCTTTGACTTCGCGTTGAGCACTATGATCCCACTAACACGCTAGGGACGTACGTTAGGGAGTTGGTTTTTGTTCGTTGGTATCGTGTTTTATCCTTTTTTTTGCTTTTGTCCGTCTGTTTTCTTTATGTGAAATACTCGGTATTAAACGACTGTGTCAACCTAAAAACTTGGACCCGTTACTTGAACAGGCAAAGAAAAGGCGCGGTTTCGTTTCTCAAGTGCCCATATTAAACGCGACTGGATAAATTTGCTATTGTCTGGGAGACACCACTTGAGAGTTGGATCAAATAGAACTAATGATTTTGGCGTTATTGATGGTTGTAACACTGGGAGAAGGAGTAGGAATCTGTAAATTTAATTAGCATGATACGATAACATCGGTACTTGTCGGAAAGGCGTTAACATTTTATTGAGTTTGTCATGCCTTCGCACTTACTCGAGAATTGCTTCATAATTGTGCAAAACGATTTCGCACCTTTCTTAACTTGCTTGCCTATATTGTTTCACACTGAGAACCCACTGTGAATTGGATTGAAGTCGAGTATATCACATCTAAGTCAGGAAATAGCCCCGTTTAACGAACGTCTCATAATGAGACGGTTTATCGCGAAGAGATCGAAACACGTGGAAATTTAAGCAGTGCCGATAACAAGGGCGTACAAAACAATTAATTTAACATGTTAAAAATTATGCGGCTTCTGAGACAAAAGAGGCGAGTTGTTACTTATACAAGATGTAATGCCAGTTCAAATCTCTCTTCTGATTTTGATCACAGTTGAAATGCTTTGTCTCGATATGTTAGATCAGTCAGTTTAACCTGATTGCCAAGTACAGACTCACATTCATCAATATGTTTCTCTAAACGGGGGAAAGTTGAGAAAGTTCTAATCCGGATCAGTCAACTAGTTTGCGATATCATTAGGGAGAAATCACGAGGGAATGACGGCAAGCAGTCAATGGGCACCATGGTCGGAAGTTGAAGGATGATAAGTGGCGAGGAGGTTGGCAACATGTCATACGTAATCAACCAAACGATGCATCTATTTGAGACCAGCACTTGTGCATTTTGTAGCTTTTAAGTTGAAGTTAACTGTTCCTGATGTTGTAAATGGAAACAGCCGCCAATTTTCCTGCAATGAAAAAAAAAAGTGGCCATCCCCCGTAAGGCACGACAGGTTTCGGATTCAAAGAAAATCTTGTATCGGATTCACCGGAATCTCTGATCATCTTCCGAATAGTTCATCGGGGAATAACCTACCCCTTGCCAACAATTTGTAATCTTGCTTTCTGTATGTAAACGACAAGGTAGATCGTTAAATCGTAAACATATATCATAAAGGAAACGAAACAAGTACAAATTACGTATGGGTGAACGCTAGGTTTATTGGATTTCTGATCGCAGCTGGTCATTTTGAAGCATTCGAGATCAAGTATACGGAGACAGAGAGACGAGACTTGGTAATAAAATGGGTGGAAGTTTTCCATCTGGTGTGAAACACTATCATTCAGTTTGCTCTATACATTGCACACAATTAGGAAATGCTCGTTTTGTTTTCCCTTGATTACAAGTGAGCAATACATCTTTGGAATATCATATAAGAGTGAAATAGATGTCCGCCAATTTAGAAACACGAGCTTGGTTGTTACTGTGGCAGTTATTGAGGAATACTTTTTTTTCAGATTTGTGATATTTCACTTAGTTTGTTTAGATATTTCACCAGTTACGTAAATGTATACATATTTTCAACAGACTGGGTTTGAAACTGTTTTGTATATAAGCTTAAGCTCAACAACATTCTGACTTTCAGTTATCAAGGCTGTAGTCATGTTAGTTTTACTCAGCAAGTCTACTAATTTCATTCACCAAATATTTACCTACCAGTGTATAAATTCAGTATATAACAATTTAGACAGAGTTGTTTTTTAACAACGACTTGAAGGTAAACACTCTAAATATGATACCCCTTTCTTCTACATCTTTAAGCAGAGGGTCGAGAGTGCGTGAACTGTGGGGCTACTTCTACGCCGTTATGGAGGCGAGATGGTACAGGACATTATCTCTGCAATGCTTGCGGGTTATATCACAAAATGAACGGCCAGAACAGACCCCTGATTAAACCCAAACGAAGACTGGTAAGTTTTGAAGTGGCTGATAATTTCAGGATTTATTTATACTTTATGCTACACACAAGTTTCACTTCCACTATTCATAATTTTATTGTGCATCAAAGACGAGTAGTCACGACACTGTAAAATGGTCGGTGAGATTTCCACAAAGTTACACTAAGTTTGCATGTGTGTAATACATACATACATACATACATACATACATACATACATACATACATACATACATACATACATACATACATACATACATACATACATACATACATACATACATACATACATACATACATACATACATACATACGACTATACACATATTTATATTTGTTTATTTATTTATTTATTTATTTATATTAGATGTAGTTAAATGTAGTGTTCAGTATCATGCATTTTTGGTACGAATATAATTTAACTATTGTAAACATAAACATTACGAAATAGGTTTGAAGGGCGAATTGTGGCACATCTCGTCCGAATCGGTTACGGAAAGTAGAGCAGAGCTCGGCAGAGCTCCACGAGATACGAAACATTCCTTACCTACGGCCACAGTTAAACTCAATTACTGTTACAGCTACTGTTATATCAGGCCTTATACATACATACATATCTTGTTCATTGAAAAAAGTCTTTTTTTCGTATTGACGGTCGAAACATATCGCTGTTGAAATTGCGCTCAACCGAACACCATCAAGTTTCGCTCTTCCCATAGGCAGACTTTTGGCGCCGGCTAGAGAGCGATTTCAGTTAACCCCTTTTACGTGAAATTTTCTGGTAGGTTTTCAGTGACTTGATGTGCCGAAACTGACAAGTTATCAAGGAGGCAATAATTCGACATAGCGGAGTTGAACCGTATCAAACTCCACTTGATCCCAGCATTCTTACGCCTACTCGATTTTTGGCAGTCAATTTAAAAAAAATATGTATATAGCTACATTTCCTGTTTTTTGGTCACTACTCTCTTTTGTGTGATATGATACTCCTTCCTATATCCTGGCCTTGTTCGTCCAAGGGTGTCATCAATGGACACTGGAGCGAGACTTTTATTCGCTTTTTGTCATTTCACTGTCTTTTGTTTCGCTCTCTTGTGTGATTTTATTCCGATATAATGACTTCACCGTTTCTATTGTTTACTACAACCCCGCGTTTCGGTTTTCTGACCAGCAGTATCACACAACCGCAAAAATAGCTTTAGATTACCACTAAGTATTGCAAACAAATTGCTCGATAACTTTTGGAGGAGGTATTAAGTATATAATATTTCACTCTTTAAATGGTCATGTTCAAAGTCACCTATTGTTAAAATATTTATAGGCGTGTGTTGTTTAAAAGATGAAATCGTGACTTCGCAGGGGTGTAAATTGGTACCAAACAGTCGGATAGTCTACGAACCCAAACTCGGCGCCCATTCTGTTATTTTTCCTAATAGGGGAGACATGTATTTCATCAAGTAACCGGAATAGTGGTTGTTATTTTAGTTGGAGATGTATTTATGTGATTAAGGTTCAAAACAGTTGCGGATATACTCTGAAAATAGAAACAAACACTGACAATAAATCTGAATAAAGTTATCTAGTTAGAGTCCCCTTGTTGTATTTCATTTTAGTGGTTTTTCGTGAACGCGTTACAGGGAGGGTCTGCTGCGAATGTTTCAGCCATAATCTCGATATCTCTACGGTAGAGTTTCCAAAAAAAAAGGAGATTGATTGAGTGTGCGTTATAGGTTCACATACGCGTAAAAGCTATCTACTTACACCCCTTGAAATTCAAAACGGCGTAGCTCAAGTGTTTTGTGTTTTGTACGAACAACTTTTCTTGCCTATAGTCTCTCAAACACGTGTCAAAATGTCACACTATGTACAGAAGATATATTTCAAACGCCAACGTTTTCTTTTCTTGTCTTTTTTTTGCTACCGATAGTCTGCTGCCAGAAGAGCGGGAACAAGCTGTGCCAACTGTCAGAGTACACAGACAACTCTGTGGCGAAGAAATGCTAGCGGCGACCCGGTGTGCAATGCGTGTGGATTGTACTACAAACTTCATGGGGTAAGTTTTACGTCGACATTGATACAGCCACTTGAGATCTTTGACAGTATTTTTTAAGGTTTTCTTGACTACACTTGTTCACCTCTTAGCTTGCCACTTTGTTACATATTTGACCTTTGTCCCTCTCTCTCTGACAGAGAGTTCGACTTAAAAAAAAAAACCAGGAAATTTTACAACTGCTGCAAGTTCCGAAACCCCCTTAAAAAAAAAGACATTGAAAACCATTGTAATGATCAGATTCTCTTACGGGTGATGTTTTTCACTTGCAAATTCTGAAAAGTCACGTTCATTCCATGACATGGATCCTAACGTGCGGCAATACAATTAGACACCCATCCGTACTAAGTCGTTATCAAGTGCTTTACTTTTTCTTTCTGTCTGTCGTTCTCTCTACGTAACAATACCCCATGCATGAAGTCATTATTGTGTATTTGAAATATGTAAATTCACACGTAAAAAGTATTGTAAAGGGGGTACAATTGCCCTGACAGACTATCTGTTTGCGAATGGATCTCTTCCTTGACATAAAAAAAACGTCTAGT
Organism: Glandiceps talaboti; assembly: GCF_964340395.1. NCBI lineage: Eukaryota > Metazoa > Hemichordata > Enteropneusta > Spengelidae > Glandiceps > Glandiceps talaboti. The sequence continues at coordinate 15,863,849 of NC_135549.1, forward strand.
GGGCGTTGTCCTCGGATACCTGTAACGAACAACGCGGATTCAAGGAGCCAGTTCAATGGTCCAAACGATATACCGAGAAGAGATCAGTTGAAAGGGTTTTTGTTTGACAAATTAGACGAACACAAACAACTCGGGGGTAGACTTTCAGACTTCTGAAAGAAGAGGGACTTAGAAGCTCTTTGTAGTATTCTCGGTGTTCTGTTTTCAGTAAGCATACACAAACGAGGCAGTTTGCTCAAAGTATTTGCATTGTGTATTGGGTATGTCGAAAAAAAGGCGAGGGGATAGGATGCCCATGTTAAAATAGACCCCCGTCGTCGCCAACAACTTGAAAAGCGCCTTTTACAAGGATGAATTTTTCATGAAGTGTGCTCGCAGACATCATGGCTCGCTGTAAAAACCTTTACATGCTTCGTTGAGTTTCAATACTCCACTGCAATGTTGAGATCTTTACGGGTGGCTTTCATTTGTCTTCGGCTGACGGATACGAATAGGCTACCACTTCAGTCGACGGTGGTGGCTTTCCCCGTAGTGTTGACCACCTAGAGGAAAATTGAATTAATAAAAAAAACTTTATGCATCGGTATGTCGATTGTGGAGCGCGCTAAAATGATCCTTCTATCGCGACCAATAATGTTTTCAAAATCGATTTTTTGGTAGCGAATGGGTTATTACCGCAGTTCTGTTTGTACCGTTGTCGCTTAGTACCACGTTCCTAAGTAGTCAGCGTTTTAAGGCAAATTCAAATCAATACAAATCGCACGCTAGCCAAGATTGATCTGTTTTTCACTAGTTGGCGCCAGTTTTAATTTAATTAATCAGTTCACACTCATCGAAGCACGAATGAGAGTACACAAGTTGTTCATGTGTTTATTTATCCAACGATTAAGCTAGTTCACACATCTTGAGCATAATTTGCATAATAATTAGCCAATCAACAGCTTCCTAACATTGTTTATCTTGTTTTCATCTGGTGTATATGGTGATAATGATCTCGCTATCGAAAGTGTATATCTTATCAGTTACACCAAACGCTGTAAAATATCGTGTATATTTTTAGTTCGATGAATAACAGTTAAGTATGGCGAACTTCGTCAAGAATCTGTAGAGAACGTCTCAGTGGGCCTTGGGTCCCGCTACCTAGACGCCTTGTAGAAAACCTCTTGAAAAGGAGGGGTCGGGAGGTCAATGAGTAAATTGTTATCATTATGAACATCTTGAGATCGTTATCAGCAGTGCTCCATCTAACGATCTGTGGCGAGTGTAACGTTGATACCCGGCTCTTGTTTCGTATCTTTCATTGAAATGAAGTACACTGTACTTCAATTGTACGTATACTGGCATATGAAAGTACTGCGAGAGTGGTGGTGTACCTGAGCGCGCTCCATGACTGAAGTTGGCGAACTTTGAACTGAACAATTGATAAATGGGACACTCGTGATCAACTTAAAGCCACTCAACACGAACCGTGGCACCTCTCTCCTTTGTTAGGTTATAGAAAATAAAATATTGGCACTAAATCATGAAAATAGAGAAAGTTTAGTTCTTATCTCACACTATCAGACTTCCGGTTCGTGAGTATTTCATCACAGGATCTCTGATCTCGAAACGGAAACACGCGCATGGCTGCTTAGCGACCTTGTGAACTCCCCAACAAAAATTAACGTCCTCGCCCGTCCGGTTTCTAAAATATGAAAAACAACATTCGCGAAACAGCATTGAGTGTAGCATCATGCCAAAAAAACGTGTATATACATTTACTGTAACAAAGGAATGTTAGGAAAAACGAAAACGGGAATCGTTTCCTGGGTCCGCTTGTTTCCTGACCTGTCTGGTTGGTCTCAACTTCCTCAATTTGAGGACTTTTACAAGTCACGTTTTCTTTTAAGATAAGAATGAATCAAAATATTTGAAAAGTTCGATATTTGCAGTCTGAATTCAAATGAGTATATATTTTTTTTCATTTGTATTTGAATCAACCACAGAAGTTGATATGAATGAGATATTGACACCGCCACCCCTGTACATGTATTACAAATAGCTGTATAAATTCTCGAAGTGGGTTTTTCCCCATTCTATATGTTGATTGTGTAAACAAAAGACGAATAACCGTATAAAGTGTACTTAATCAGGTATTCGAGATCGAAAAAAGTGACTCGTCTAGGAAGACAATTGGATAACATTCGTATATTGCACTAAAGCGCTTATACTATTACGATATTTAGACAGCATTTTGTAAGAGAATTTGATTACACTGTTAGTGATCAAAACAATGTGAAATGTACACATACGGACATGTTCATTTCCAGGACGAGATAAGCCGTATTCTTGTTTGAATGCGTCGCCTACACGTATAGCTATCAGAGGAAAGCTTTTCATGGCACTTAAGTACCGAATTGCCAGATCAGTTGGAAAATTAAATACAGGAACAAAAGGAGTGCAGTTGTTTGATATTTTGCAGACTCACAATCAGCTCAGTACTTGTGTGTGTGAGTGTGTGTGTGTTGATTTAATTCCTGTGTATTTCGTATAGTTAACACACCAGATAGTGAATTGAACATGAGTAGAGTATTGATCGGTCTGCTAATGTTATTTTTACAGGTGAACAGGCCTCTGACGATGAAGAAGGATGGAATTCAGACACGAAATCGAAAGCTTTCTACTAAATCAAAGAAAAACAAGAATAAAGGCCAGGGAGATGACTCCATGAAAGGTATTGACTCGATGTTAAAACAACCAGCGTTCGGAGCCCCACACCACCATTCACCGTATCATCACCAAACATCTGGCATGGTCAAATCGGAAGACTTCCAAGTTCCAGGAATGAGTGCGTTACATTCCTATCCGTCAGCCGCCAGCAGCATGTGTACGCCGCTGGTTCCACCGCCGCCGGCTCATATGGCCGTACCCTCCAGCCTGTCGCTCTGCCCGCCGACATCAAGCATGAGCATGGTGGGAGCCATGGCCTGAATTAGACTTTCAAAAAAAAGTCAGTCTCCTGGGCCCAGGATTGAGATGCCTGGCGGCAATGTGTGTTTGCATAACCAATAAGAGAGTGATTTGATGTATAAAAGCAATCAAGGCTTAGACCCAGAGAGACTTGAGCGGGACAGTGTACCTCTATTAAATAATATGTATAAGAAACTGAAGAATACAGCAACGATGTGTGTAATAGTTCATTTTTAAGTCGTGTTATGAATATGTAAACATCAGTCGACGGGAAAACAAAGAGGTTAATAAAATATCTCGTCGCTGACACGCATTCCAGAGTACGTCAAGAGAGAAAAAAAAACTTTGATTCTACTGTCTCAACAGAACTCGACTGTTTTGTATGAACGTAAACCATGAGAACCTGCATTCCATCTCCGGTAGTAATATTTAGTGGCCTATTTCCAACTCAAAAAAACCCCTAAGTGATGCTCAATTTGACGCTGAGATCGTGACACTATAATACATATATTAAACATTGTGTTGAGTGTACAAGCTAACTAGACGCTATTCCTTGCATCACCTGACCAAAACGGTGACTCGATCGGAGAGACGCTAAAAAAGGTGACCATGCCAACGCCCGGGATTCGTCTTTAGGACGTCACGCTCCCTATAACCCGAGAAGGGTTCAGTTGCTGGGATAAACATATGTCACTTCCTTTAGGGAATTTATATATAGACTATGGGGAACAGTGTTGTTGTATATTATTGCACGCTTCTGTTCACTATAAATTATATTGTGCTTTGCAATCTTCCTCCGTGTATTTTAGCTATTTTCTAGTTCAACTCCAGTACTTATTGCTGATTAAATGGGTTTGTGGTCAAGGCGGATCAAACTTAATTGAAGTGTTTTTTGATAGTCGGATTAATAATTACATTCTGTTGAAACAAATGCTATATGAAGTCCGACATTTCATAAATGTATCGACGTTCTGCTTGTTCAGCTGTGAAGCCTGGGACGTTGGGAATTTTACGCAATCAAATATGTAGGCATGAATTTTGTTACTTTCTTGCACAGCATGTTATTATTTTTACGTTGATGTAATTTCTTCTGTTAGGCCTGTGTCTATTTTGTGATACTGTAAAGTGACTACAGTTGTGACAGTCCGGCATTTTGGTTGCTAACGCTTTTTTTTATATATGTGTTGGTGTGTGTGTCGTGCACTTACTCCAGATGTAAATAACCACTTTTCCAATTCACGAAAGATTTTACTTGGAGGGGGGAGTAGAGCACCCCTCTTTGCGGTTCCTATGGCAACAGCGATTGTTGAAATTGGGACACCGTCATTACTGCAAAACTCGTATTTATTGTTAGATTTTGACAAATTTAGCCTCTCATAGCTCAACGTTATACTGTCTAACTCTTCAAATGTATACCTCGCATGAATAAAATAGAAAACAAAACTCGAGCTATATTACTGATCAAGGTTACTTTATAAAGATAATTAAAATTTGATAAATTGTATTTTTTTTTCGGTCATTTATTTGAAGAAAAAGTTCGTTTGATTAAATTATTTGTGCAATATACAACAAATAAATGATCGTATCACAAGATTTATTAAACTGTTCGTTCGTCTCATTCTGTAAACATGGTGAAATGTACATTTCCACGGAAATAGATTAACTTTATCTATACGGATCTCAAGCACACGTGTATGTGAGTCATTTCATGAGAATACACCGTAACGGTAATATATCGAAAACTTTTAATATTTAGATTCTCTAAAGTCAGAAATGGATCACCCCTGTTGTCTGTACATGTTGTACAAAATATAATGTCGATTAAAATATGATATTTGAAAACGTACGTACTTGTGTTTGTGATATCTCGTTCGCGGAACTTGACATCTATTTATGTAACAAGATTTTGAACAGAAAGCTGCATTGCAGGCTTATATCACACTCTGTCTCTGTTTCTCTCTATCTCTCTCCTCTCTCTCTCTCTCTCTCTCTCTCTCCTCTCTCTCTCTCTCTCTTCTCTCTCTTTCTTTCTCTCTCTCTCTCTCTCTCTCTCTCTCTCTCTCTCTCTCTCTCTCTCTCTCTCTCTCTCTCTCTCTCTCTCTCTCTCTCTCTCTCTCTCTCTCTCTCTCTCTCTCTCTCTCTCTCTCTCTCTCTCTCTCTCTTTTCTCTCCCCCTCCTCTCGCCCAAGTGTCCTCTCTGACTTGTATCGTTCCCATTTATGACCCAAGAGTTCTTTGTGTCTATATGCGCCCAAGAGTTCTATGTGTATGCAGATTATGGGTGTCAGAGTTCACAGCAACGCACTACAAAGTGTGTGCCTCCTTCTGTGCACAGACAAGTACTAGTAACTTGTCTGTGTTCTGTGTCAGTAACAATATCAGGTGCTTTTAAATAGCGGCGATACGTAGTAATCCCAGCCAGGCGTTGGTAAAACTACTCCCACTTCAACTTGTGCTTGAAATTCAGTTACCAAAATTTCCCATGTGATTTTTTTTACCTTGTGAACATCATTGACAATGCTATCATTACACTGGTAAATGAGGAAATAGTCGTACAATCCATTTGTTCTTGATGATAAAATAAAGAGTAACGGCAAACAGAGAGTCGCTGGTTATGCTACACGTATATGGCAGCATTTGGAATCACTATTATTGAGTAGTGCAGATCACAAAATGATTATTATCCATTGAATAGTCGGTACCGGCAAAATAAAATTGACTATGAAAGTGACTTGATCTGTGCTAGGTTTAAGAGGCTAAATCGACCTGTTATTGGGGATAAACACGGTAATACGGAAGTATCAATGCGGGATTGAAATCGACATGTATCATCTGTTGTTCAATTTCACAAACACGCTCCTTCCCTGTAAAATGGATTTTGCAATCACCCCAATCCAATAAATGAGGATTTATACACCATCGTTACCAAATGACAAATGGCTTGTTAATGTCTATTAGCATGGCTTCCCTGTTCTAACTACAACAGACAATGAGGCACGGTGGATTTTCCCTCTCTCTCTCCCTCAGATACACCCCATTGAAGAC